>NW_026727000.1:0-59037 GCF_029784015.1 Lycium ferocissimum
AACAAAAAGAGTCAACAATCTACTAACAATTTCCTTTTCCCATCCAAACTACATTATGCTAACTCAATTAATATACTACTTCCTTAAAAACCCTTCCCAATTTCCAATAAAACAATAAAGCTTAAATATATTTTTCAACAAACAAAATCAACATACTAGATAAAACTTGTTCACCAACCCAAAAAATACACGGAACCAAACCTACACCCCCCACGGCCAAACCCTTCCATATTATCATAATTTTAATTTTTCCCATTCAACTTCATTCACTTTTAACCCCCAAAATCTTCATAACATAAAAAAAAAAACAAAAACACCCTTCCCTTTCCCAAACCCCCCAGGCTCCGGCCATACACTACTTCCACATCCCCGGCCATGCACATACACCACCCCCCTTTTCCCCCACTAGTCTTCTTATACCTATTTCAAACAAAAAAGATAGAATTTTTATTTTATTCTTCAAATTTCAACTTTTTTTAAAACGTCGCCCTTTTCCCAAACCAATTATATCACGGGGGGGATCCCAAATTTGACAAGAATTCAACAAGAATAAGATTTGGATAAAGGAAAGGTTAAATTTTTTTTTTTTTTTTTTTTTCTCTCTTTTTTAAGCCCCTTCTCCTTTGTTCTTGTTCTTACTTTTTTTTCTTGAATCTTAATTATCCTCCCTTATATCATTAATCACATGTTTAAAAAAAGGGTTGGCCAGGCATCGGCCACCCCTTTTGTTTCCCAAATTTTCCTTTTTTTTGACCCCAATGCCTATGAATCTTATTTTAAAACCCAAAAATTTAAGATTCCAATTTTTTCCTTCTCCATGTTCCGTTTAAACCAAAAGTAACACATACACACCACATAAAACAGCGGGCCTTTATTTTACAAATCCAATTTTTCCCAAAATTTTCCAACTAAAAACAGGGGTTTAAAATATACATGTACATATATATATATATATACGACCGGCCCCCCAAGGGGGACTGGTGATAATCATCAATATCATATCATCACTTATGCATCATGTCATCACATATATATATATATTTACGTACCGACACCGGGACTTGGTGAAAGATGCAGTGAGCGTACACGAGCAAATTAGTGAGAAACCATATGCCACGTAAATCATGCATTCTGGACTCGATGGATAAGTAAATAATCGACGGCTCGGAGGTAAAACGATAAACATGTTAAGTTCTTTCATAAAAGTCGTTAGGACTATACAACGGAAATCCGGGGACCACGGATATGTATCAAAAATCCGGGCCCATAAAAATTAAAGTCATTATACGTTATAGAATCACGTTTACGAGCATATCAAAGCAATCGGTTCTATCATGAAAGTTACGGACATTTTTAGACATGGGATCCTTTAGGAACAAAACCGTTTATACAACATTTTAAATCAATCATACAAAGACATAAAGACCATAGCTTGACCATATTAAGGATGCCAACATTAAGAGATGAATATGAATCGTAATCATGCTCGGATCATAAGAATGGAGTTACCTCGAGAAAATCGTGTCATAGCTTACTTACACTAAGACATGCCAAAAGAAAAGAAGGGATAAGCTTTACATACCTTGTCACAGCTTCCTAAGCTAATCCAAATTTAAGTCTCGGCTTCTCAAAATCTACAAAAACGTCATTGGACATCAAACATTAGTCATAAGTACTTAGGAATCCGATTCCAAGTTAGCACTTTATCTACAGAAATTTGGGCAGCATTTCCCAGAATTTAACAACCCCGAGAATTCAACTCGGCCAAATCTTCAACAACAATACCAACAACCATATTAACAATATCAATAATTAATTCAAAACGCATTCTAACATTAGTAACTCTTTTTCACACAATTCGACGACATTCCATTTACATTCAATTCAACTACATATATTCAAGCCAACATCAACGTTCACACGTTCAAAGACTAATCCAAAAGCCATTCAAACAAGATTCAAGAACACTTCGGACAATCCACAAAATATTCAAATCAGCCCATCAATACACAATGCAACCCGAAACCTTCCAAGTTCAAAAGACAACAACAACACATTTCTTTCTTCCGAATTCATAAACTATATCTAACAACCACATATTACAATATCTTTCATGTAATGCAAGAAACTATATTACCAATATACTAACTTCTACATTAGCTCACAAACGGTTCCAACTTCAACTTGTATCATCCAATACCTTCATTTTCATCACAAAATCCACAACACGAACAATCAAAATACTAAATAAAATTAATTCTTCACTCCTACACCATACAACATATACCACAACACAACACACACGGCTACAACACCCCATAATTTCATGAATTTCATTCATTTTCACACATCACAACATACACAAACCATACATAACACATGAGAATGAAGATTGAACCTTACCTTTCTCCCTACTTCACTACTCGGCTAGGATTGAAATTGCAAGAACGGATGTTTTGCTTGCTCCAACAACCCTCCATGTTATAGAGGACCTTCAATTAGTAGGAGAACTACAAGAAAATAATTTTTCTTGATCAAATTCCAAGGCCATATTCGGCCAAGCCATGGCGAATGGCTCTCTCTCTTTCTCCATGCTTCTTGAAATTTCTAAGGGATGAAAAATGATGAAGATGATTTAATTTGTCATCTTTTCACCATATATAATTAACACATGTGGCCCTATGGCCCACAATTCACATGGCCACTTAGGTCCTCTTATGAAATATTATTTTCACTTCTAGCCCCTACAAATGTAAAATAAGCACATTTCCCTTCATAACTTGAACTAGTCAAATTTGGCCAACCAGGGGGGGGGGGAGAAGGGCCCCACATCTCTCACGGCCACATGGCCATTTCTTGAAATAATTTTTTTTCCAACTTTTAGCCCCTAATTTTCCTCAATATTTCCATCCAATAAAATTGTAAGCAACTTGTGCATTAAGCAAAACCGAAAAATAGCCTTGTCCTTAACTTGTCGCAACTAACTAAAAATGTTCCAACGTACGAAATACGGGATATAACATGCTTCCCCTCCTTAGAACATTCGTCCTCGAATGTTCAACTAGTCTCATAGGGTCTTGTAAAAATCTTAGGGGGGTTTCTTTTATTACTATAACGTGCAGTCTCATCTCCCAACCATATTTCTTCTCTCTTATCTCTCCTTCATTATCATTTCCGCCACGGTGCCTTAACAAAAGCCATGAGTACGCAACCTTCTTACCTAATGAACAATGTCTCGAGGTTCGCTATATCTCGGGTTAAACTTCTCCTTCTTGTCGAATCTCATTACACCTTTCATGGGTGATATCTTCAAGCATACCCACTTGCCAATCTGGAATTCTAAGTGTCGACGCCGATTGTCGTCATATGATTTCTGTCGCCTCTGAGCTGCTAATAGCCGTCCCCTGCTTTAACTATCATCAGTTGATATAATTCTGAAAGAATTGGCATATAGATTTATCCTCTTTTAGGAACCAGTTAGTTTTGTTCACCTTGCTTAAATCGTCTTATAATCTTCCTTTACTCAACTTATAACATTCTAGGCATATTATCTCGTGTCGTTTCTTTATCTTTGATTCAAACTCTTCTTGTCCCTTTGCTCTCAACTTGCTCTTAAACTTTCCGATCACACATTATGTTGCAATCTTTTACACGAATATACAAAGGTGCTCAAGTTAACCCAAAATACCTTAGCGTGGCTTCACTAATCCTTATGTTTTACTTTGTCTTCGCCACTCTTATCTTATAATTGACATCGGGTAGGTCCTTGGTTCAACTATAGCCATATTCTGTTTGTCCTAGTACTAATTCTATCTCGGTAATTTAGCTTAAACCATCCTTACATCTTTCCCTAATGTACCCAAAAATATCATCACCGTATTGTTATCCTTTGAATCCAAACTTTTCTCCTAAGTACTCACTTGGTCTCATTCTTAGCATACCAATACTTGTAGGTTGCATCCCTCTTCTTGTACAACTTGTATAAAGTATATTCAATCTTAGACATGGTCTTTCCGTCCCCCGGTTCATTTCGCCCTATATATCTCGTTCATCCGGAACTCGCTCGCCTTATTTTGTCATACTCCTTTTTCTTCCTTTATTCACCCTTTGATTTGCTCACTTTCTACTATAGGAGATTTTTTCTATTTTTCTCTCTTACTACTCATAGGTCGCGGTATCGTTAGCGAACAACCCCCTCGGTCCACATCTTAGCCTCTAGTCCAAGACCGCGATGTTGTCTTTCATAATCTCTGTAGGTTACTCGTTATCGTTCCTTCTTTCTATTCTCCTTTGAACCTCCATTTTCTAATGTCATATTATTCACGATCTTTAAAAATGATTCTCAGCACCATCTCAATTACCATCCTAGCTTCTACCCCTTTTATTGGCTTTTGGATCTTACTAACTTGTCTCGCAAGGAATCTTACCGTAGCTCGAGCACCCGTATCAAATATATTGTAGTGTCGATTGTTCCATCTTATACTTACATCTCTCACACCCGCTTCCCCCCTTTAGGGGTGTACTTATACCATTTTCCGTTTATGCTTTGCCCTATGCCCGTATTTCCAGTCTCAATTAGGCGGCACTTTTATTCCGATATTTTGATTTCCTTGCCTTGTATCCACTCACTTTCTTTCTCTTCCAAATATCCTCGTATTAGAACTTTTCCAAGCTTAAACACAGTAGCAAAAAACGACATCGGCTTGCCTTGTAGCATTTGTGCCATTTACATTTTTCTTCTTGAACCTCGTTGCCTCGTCCGATTAATATCTTCCATATATCGTAACGTTGGTCGCCGGGACACATATTCGCCGATATAGCCATGTACGGGATATCTTATACATTCGCACACATATAATTACCACCACCTTACTTACAAAGCATTTCCAAACGCTATTCAACTTACCCTACTTCTAGAGCTGTGGTGTACCCTCTTTCCCTTTACCGGCCTAATCCGCCTCGGCCTACGCGACCTCCTAGGGTTTTCGCTCACTCTACAGACTCTAATTTTCCTTAGATTACTCCAGCTTCTCATTTGCTTCTTGTGTCTGAATTTGTAAGACTTTCAGAAAACTTCCCAGGGGGTCACCCATCCTAAAATTGCTCTCACTCCAGCACGCTTAACTTTAAAACTCTGATAAAATACGATGCTGTAATACTAATATAGTCGCGTCCACCTCACCGCATGACCTTCATCACATAATGCGGAGTAAGTTGAAGATCTTGACAGACTCTCGAAACATTCTCGTAACGTGTCTCCGAATCAAAAAAAAGGGGGTCTCTTACTCTCCCCGACTCCACGATTACTATTTTAGCCTTTTTTCAATCCTCAATATTACTTTCATCCGTGTGATATGATTACTTTCCGTCCTAAACTTCCGTATTCCCAATGGTGATGAACACACCTTGATCGCCGTTATTGGCCTTTGGGTTTGCTCTCATTTTACCTCGTTCCTCTTCCTTTCTATAACCGGTCTTTCACATTCCCGTCACTTATAATACTTATATCCTTGGCTTACACATATCATGGCCTATTACTACACTGTTGTCTCACTCCCTTCTTACTTCCTTCTTCCAATTATCCTTTCTTTTCTTACACTCGCTATCATTTCCGTTATTATGTAACCCTTATTCCAAACTTTCCCCTATAGAACTTGATAAGCCTTCCTTGTTCGTTCTATAGCTCACTTTTCCGTTTCACACTTGCCTTTATATTCGGCTACATAGATCACATCATAGCTTTGACCACTTTCTCACTAGATTTTACTTATTTTCATAACAATCCTCATTATATTCACATTATATCTTATTCGTAATCAATCCTATAATGTAACACTCCTTAACCCTTTTCCTTTACCCTCGGTCCACTTTGTCCTTAATACCTCAGAAGTTGCCTTATCCATACATTCATATCCGCCACAATTCCTTTCCTCTGTACTCTTGTCTTAATCATACTGTTACTTCTTTTAACTATAAGCTCGCCATAATTCATCTCTGCTTATCAATTCGGTCGGTACCTTAAATAACTCTCTATCAAGATTTGCCAGCCTTTCTAGATCATCTCTTAGTATCACAAGCCCTTTGCAATTTCTTGGTACCATATCGATATCGACCTTCTAATTATTCTTATCCTCAATTTAGTAATTAACTTCTTCCTCGATGTCAGCCGTACTCGTAGCTTAGTCAAATCTCATCATTACTATTGGCACGACCTTTCAAGACATATTACAAACCTATATCTCATTCTCCCTTTCTTTCTAGGAAAATTTCGGCAGAGTTTTCTCTGTATTTGTTACTATCTCAAAACCTGCACGCAGGAAATACCAACAGCGCCTCACAGGGCCAACACATATATGTATATACGTGTCATATCATATCACAGCCACGCAGGGCTCCCAATATCATCAACAGTACGAGAATAGTAAACATACCTCATATGCCCAACTCAAACTGCACCTGTTACACTTTCCTGCTTACTTTTCCTTTTCAGTTTTCAACTTTACATTTCGTTTATACTTCAATACCTTATTCGACATATACCTCTCATACCTTTGCTTACCTGCGTGCTTGGTAACTTCCAATATCATCAATCACTTTCTCCTGTTGATGTCATTCTTCTGCTGCAATCAAAAGTCAGGGTAAGAAATCTCATTTCCTATGACTTGGCTCTATGGCACGATCTAAGAGGTGAAAGAAGAGTAACCACCCTAGATGCCCCGTAGCCTCCTGTTTATAAATGTGGCGCGCTTCACACCATAAACAGGACTCTACTGGACACGACTTTGCAGACAACCCCTAGGGACAAGCTCGATACCAATTTGTCACACCCTAATTTCTGATAGGGTGTGATGGGCACCCGACCCTTACTTAGGGCCGAGCGAACCCGCTAACTCTCGTGATACTCATAATCATACTGCGCCCTTAAATCATAACATAAGTACATAATGAAAATCTTTCGGGAAACAAACATGCTTTGCGTTCTTTCTCAAATCAAATAAAATCGCAATCATATGACATACGAAATACAATGCGTAATGATACATCGGCTTTATAGAGCCGCTTACAAGACTGACATATTATACACATGACTCTGTCTACAAAGTCTCTAACATAAACCAAGATACCATAATGCAGACGCTCTGACTCGGCAGCACTCCGGGAGGAAATGGAGCTCGCCAATCCAGCTGGAACATCTTCTACTCATCTGTGTACACCTGCGCGGCATGAAACGCAGTCCCCGAAGGAAGGGGTCGATGCGAAATATGTCGAGCATGTAAAGCATGAAATACGTAAACCGGATCATAATCGAAAGGAATGTAGCAGATAAGGCTTGCTTTAAATATAATCATGCGTGTCAACATCATGTCAAATTCATTATGAAAACATATATTAGATAATCATCTTGTACATATGCATAGATATAACGTGCCCCGGCCCTCTAGGGAGGGACGCGGTAAGTAAAATCATCATATACATGTACATATATATATATATATAACGTACCCGGCCCTCATATGAGGACTCGGTGCGAAGTAATTATCATATCATCATGTCATCATATGCATCATGTCATCACATACCGTACCCGGCCCTCAGTGAGGGACTCAGTGAATAGAATCATCATATGCCATCCTTGCCGCCGTCCCCACATCATCACATCATCATATCTTCATATCATCATATATATATATATATATATATATATATATATAACGTACCCGGCCCTCTAGTGAGGGACTCGGTGAACAATGCAGTGGAGTGTGCACGAATACGTACCCGGCCCGGGACTCGGTGAAAGATGCATTGAGGCATGCACGAGCAAAGTAGTGAGAAACCATATGCACATAAATCATCATTACAGACTCAATGGATAAGTAAATAATCGACGCTCGAGAGTAAAACGATAAACATGTTAAGTTCTTCCATAAAAAGTCGTTAGGACTATCCAACGGAAAAGCCCGCCCATAAAAATTAAAGTCATCATACGTTATAGAATCATTTACGAGCATATCAAAGCAATCCGGTTCGTCTATGAAAGTTACGGACATTTTCGGACATAAGATCCTTTAGGAACAAAAACCTTTATACAACATTTTAAATCCAATCATATCAAAGACATAAAGACCATAGCTTGACCATATTAAGGATGCCAACATTAAGAGGTGGATATGAATCGTAAACATGCTCGAATCATAAGAGTAGAGTTACCCCGAGAATCGTGTCATAGCTTACTTACACTAAGACATGCCAAAAGAAAGAAAGGTTAAGCTTTACATACCTCGTCCGCTTCCTAAGCTAATCCAAACTTACGTCTCGGCTTCTCAAGATCTACAATAACGTCGTTAGACATCAAACATTAGTCATAAGCACTTAGGATCCGATTCCAAGTTATCATTTTATCTACGAAATTTGGGCAGCATTTCCAATAAATTCAACAACCCCGAGAATTAAACTCGGCCAAATCTTCAACAACAATACCAACAACCATATTAACAATATCAATAATTAATTCAAAACGCATTCTAACATTAGTAACTCTTCTTTCACACCATTCGACGACATTCCATTTACATTCAATTCAACTACATATATTCAAGCCAACATCAACGTTCACACGTTCAAGGACTAATCCAAAGCCATTCAAACAAGATTCAAGAACACTTCGGACAATCCACAAAATATTCAAATCAGCCCATCCAATACACAATGCAACCCGAAACCTTCCAAGTTCAAGAGGACAACAACAACACATTTCTTCCTTCCGAGTTCATAAACTATACTAACAACCACATAATACAATATCTTTCATGTAATGCAAGAAACTATATTACCAATATACTAACTTCTACATTAGCTCACAAACGGTTCCAACTTCAACTTGTATCATCCAATACCTTCATTTCATCACAAAATCCACAACACAACAATCAAAATACTAAATAAAATTAATTCTTCACTCCTACACCATACAACATATACACGGCCACAACACAACACACAACAACTTCCACACCATAATTTCATGAATTTCATTCATTTCCACATATCACAACATACACAAACCACTACATAACACATGAGAAAGAAGATTGAACCTTACCTTTCTCCACTTGACTTCACTCTCTCGGCTAGGATTGCAAATTGCAAGAACGGATGTTTTGCTTGCTCCAACAACCCCTCCATGTTATAGAGGACCTTCCAATTAGTAGGAGAACTACAAGAGAATAATTTTTCTTGACCAACCTTTCAAGGACCAAATTCGGCCAAGCCATGGCCGAATGGTCTCTCTCTCTCTTTCTCCATGCTTCCTGAATTTTCTAAGTGGTGTAAAATGATGAAGATGATTTAATTTGTCACCTTTTCACCATATATAATTAACACATGTGGCCTTATGGCCCACACCAATTCACATGGCCACTTAGGCCCTCTTATGAAATATTATTTTCACTTCTAGCCCCTACAATGTAAAGTAAGCACATGCACCCTTCATAACTTGAACTAGTCAAATTTGGCCAACCAAGGGGGGGGGGGGGGAGGAGGGCCCCACATCTCACGGCCACATGGCCATTCCTTGAAATAATTTTTTTTCCAACTTTTAGCCCCTAATTTTCCTCAATATTTCCATCCAATAAAATTGTAAGCAACTTGTGCATTAAGCAAAACCGGAAAATAGCCTTGTCCTTAACTTGTCGCAACTAACTTAAAATGTTCCAACGTACGAAATACGAGATATAACAAAAAGTGTGAATCTATCCCGATGAAGTCGATTACATATGTTGATGGAATCCTAATGGTGAAGCGGACAGATGCAGAAGTCAAAGAATAGAGATCATCTAG
The DNA here is from genome assembly GCF_029784015.1 of Lycium ferocissimum. Lineage (NCBI taxonomy): Eukaryota > Viridiplantae > Streptophyta > Magnoliopsida > Solanales > Solanaceae > Lycium > Lycium ferocissimum. The sequence continues at coordinate 9,838 of NW_026727000.1, forward strand.
AAGCTTCAATATGGATTCATTGAACCCTAAGTGTTATCCGAGTTGAGCGCAATCACGGTGGGACATCGCAATCGTGCCAAATAGGCTTCAGTTATTATAAAAAGAGCATAATTGGGATTACAGCTATTTCCACCATTGTTAGTGTTATATCCCGTATTTTGTACATTGGGACAATCCGGTTTAACTATGGCAAGTTCGGGACAAAACTATTCCGGGATGCAAAGTCGGGACTTTTGACCTTTGATTTGGTTTTGAGATATAATTTGTTCATGAATTTGTTTCCATGGAACATTTAGGAAAATTTGGGACCAAAAGTGATATAATTGGAAGTTGCAAATCATGCAATTTTTGGCCCTTTGGCCGTGTGAATGGGAGGTGGCTCCCACACATGTTGTGGCCAATTTTAATTGGTCCAACACATGTGTGGGCCATGGACACATGTATAAGTCTTATACTAATATGCAAAAGATGACTACTAATTCATTCTTCATCATCCAACACTTAGAAAAAATAGTAAGAAGTTGAAGAACAACCAACAACCTCTCGGCCAAACCCATGAAAAACCAAGTCCAATTTTAGCCATCCCAAAAATATTTCCTTGTTACAAATCCACTAATTGGAGGTCCCTAAGTAACGTGGAAGTGTTGTTGGAGCGATCAAACCGCTAGTTTTCATCCTAGCTAACCCTAGCTAGTTGTGAAGTTGAAGGAAGAAAGGTAAGATTTAATCATGTTTTATGTGTTATGAATGGTGTATGCATGTTATAGTATGCTAAAATGGATGGAAATCATGAAATATGGTGTGTTGGAGTTGAGTCGTATAGGGTGTGTATGATCGTGTAGGTGTGTGTGTTGTGTTGAGATGGTGAATTGATTTTATGTAGCATGTTTAGTTGTGTAGTGTGAAGAAATGAATGAGAATCACCTATATGTGTATATGGGTATGTGGCCGAATGCAACCTCTCATGTGTGGCAAAGAATGAATTAATATCGCTTAGTGTTTTAGTTATTGTCGTTATGAATTTTATGTTGGAAATGAGCGTTTAATGACTCAAGAGTGATGTTGTAATTGTATGGGCTGATTTGAAGGTTATTGTGCATTTGATGTAATTTGTATATTTATGAGAATGACATTGTTAGAGTGTGGATTGTTGGTGCAAATCATGACTTGAAAGTGAGGAATGGGTTATAGTGGTGTTCTCGGGTTGGGGACTGTTTTCGGGTGAGTTGGAGTATTATTTGGGATGTTTGAAATGTTTTATGAATTGCTTAAATTGTCTTGGAATATTGTTGGTAGGGGTTCGGGTTAGTATTTGAATGTATAAGCGTTGATGTCGGCTTGAACGTAAGCCGTCGAATTGAATGTAATGAATGTTGTTGGGTTATGTAGAAAGGGTATCTAATGTTATATTGTCTTTCGGATTGATTATTGATGTTGCTAGGTTGGTTGTTGATGTTGTTGTTGTTGATTTGGCCGAGTTAAATTCTCGGGGTTGGCCTATTTACAGGGGAAATGCGCAAATTTACGTAGAATTAAGGGCTAATTTGGAATTAAATGCCCAAATGTCTATAACTAATGTTTGGCATATTATGACTTGTTTGTAGACCTTGGGCAGCCCGTGACGTAGGGTGGAAATAGCTTGAGTTTGGATTAGCGTTGAGAGCGATCGAGGTATGTAAAGCTTCACCTTCCTTCTTTTGGCATGCCTTAGTCACAAATAGGCTATGACACGAGCCTCGAGGAAATTCTATTCTCGCAATTCGAGCATGTTTATGAGTCTTGTTTGTCTCTTGATATTCGTATGTTTAATATGATGAAATATTGGCCCTTATGTCTTTGGAATAATTGATTTCCAGATATTGCATAAAAAGTTCTGTTTTTAAAAGAGTTCTGTAACTACGAACGCCCGTATCTTTCACAGAAAGGCTCGGATTGCCCTGATATGTTCGTAGGTGATTGTATGGTGTATGATGAGTATGTTTTCCATAGGCGGGGCCGGCTCAGGTCAACACCCGTCCGTGGGTCCCGCGACTCTTCTTTTTGTAATCCTGATGACTTTTGAAAGAATTTGATTTGGTTATTATTCTGATTTATAAGTATGGTCATTTTACTTATCATTTGAGTCTATTATAATGATTTTATACATATGGTTACTCACGACTCTGCTCGTGCATTACATTGTATCTTTCGCCGATTCCGGGCCGGTTCGTTGTCGTGCGCACTTTGTTATACTACGGTGTTATCTTGTATTATGGTTCGCCGAGCTCTCGCTAGAGGCGGGTTCCGCTTATATTTGGTGTTATCTTGTGTATGGCATTATGCGTCGTGTATGATATGTGATGGGGATACGGAGATTTGAAACTTTTACGGTGTTATCTTGTGTTATGGCGCCATCGACGGGCGGCGACCATATTTTACGAGCCCTATGCATGATTTGTATTTTGAAAGTAAACATTTTGATATTTTGGAAATGCATTCACTTTCTGTACCTCTATTTCGATTATGACTCAGATTTGTTTACTACATCTTACGCTTTGCGTACTCGGTACATATTTCGTCTTCGACCCCACTTTTCTTCGGGGCCGCGTTTCATGCCCGCAGTACGGACGCACGGTTGGTGATCCATGATCTAGGACACCCTTTTCTGTTTGTTGGAGTGCTCCCCTTATTCCGGAGCCACATTTTGGTATATACTCGTTTTTGCATATGTATTGATTTGTTCGGGGGTACGGCGGGGGCCCTGTCCGTCATATGATTCTATTTGTCGTTTTGAGGTACGTGGACATGTATGTGGGTTGTGTGCCTATTCTGTACAGGTGTGTTTGTATGTTATATGTTCAAGGCGATCCCATTCACCGTGGCAGCCTTGTCGGCTTGCATTTGTACATGTTTTGGGCCGTTGCGCCATTGGATAGCCTTGTCGGCTTCTGATGTATATATGGTTGTGTTTGAGATGTGTTTGCGACAGTTTGATATAATCTGAGACAGTGTTTGATATTTGTGTCCGTATAAGCTATCTGTATGTGATTCGGGTTAGTGATTGTGTTTGGGTGCCCAGCTCGGGCACTAGTCACGGCCTACGGGGTTGGGTCGTGACAGTTAGAGTTCTAGAGCTCGGATTTGGGTGATTTCGAGTGCGTTTTTCAAGATTCTTCACGTGGGCAAGATTCTAATCCCCATGTTATCATTAGACCTTCAATTATTAAGGAATTTCATCTTGAAAATCATAGTTTGAGATAAGAAATTGGGGTTGTGAACCTTAAGTGTTAAATAAGAATTTCTTCAATTAATCATGCAGTTGATGTTATATTATATTGCTTTTTGGTATCTAGATTCCCTAGATCACGAATAATCTATTTATGTGTTGAATTTCCAGTTTTATCCTTCGGGGCTCGAAGTGCCTTTTTAGGTGTCTTTTTTGGTACAGATTTATTATATACCAATATGGGTATCGTTGGGTTCGTATAAATTCGTAGACTGATTATTTTACCCTATTGAACCCTATTTTACAATAAAATTATGGTTTTGACATTCAAGGTTTTGGGACAAGGTGACGAACACTTGTATCGGGTACTAGTGTTATGAAATGGGTATTTGTGTAATTCCAATTTTATAGTCCCGACTGAATGCCATTATTTGGGCATTTTCTTATAGCCTGGATTGATTGTGTCTATGATTGGGATATGAGGTCTCTTGTTTATTGCTTCTATGCTTATTACCTGTCTCATTTGTGATTATGTGTTCTTATCACTCCTAAATTCCCGTTTGTTAGTGGAAAAGAGCTAAAGATTGAGTCTTTATTGCTTATCTTGATTACTTATTATTGTGCATGTCATATTCATGCTTTATATAGTATCTTTCTCATGTGCATTTGAGGATACATGAGTAAGGTCCGAGGGGAAATGGTATCGGACGGAGTGATGTTGATGATATGAGCAAAATACAGGTAATATGAGCCTACGGGCTAAGTATGATGATTTGGAAGCCTAAATAGGCTAGGAGCTCAGGTTGGTATATAAACCTCACGAGTCCCCCATGGGTATCGATTCACAGTATTTGAACTGTATCGGGTGCCGAAAAAGGCCTTGCATTGCATATTGTGTTATTTCATGGGTTCCTTGTTGGTATGACTTACTTGAATTGTTGTTTTGGTTGTCTTAAATGCTTATTTGGATACTTGACTATTAAGGTGCTCGAGGATATGTTGAGGGCTTGCATTATAGACTTTGGTGGTCATTGGGATCAGTAGTTGCCGTTGGCAGAGTTTGCGTATAACAACAGTTATCACTTGAGTATCGACATGGAGCCTTTTGAGGCTTTGTATGGTAGGAGATGTAGATCTCTGATTGGTTGGTTTGATGCATTTGAGGTTCGACCTCGGGGTACGAATCTGTTGAGAGAGTCTCTTGAGAAGGTGAAGGTCATTCAGGCTAAACTTTTAGCAGCTCAGAGTCGTCAGAAGATGTATGCAGACTAGAAGGTTCGAGATTTAGAGTTCGCTGTGGGTGATCAGGTTCTGTTGAAGATTTCACCCATGAAGTGTGTTATGAGATTTAGGAAGAGTGGTAAGTTGAGTCCGAGGTATGTTGGGCCATTTGAGATCCTTGATCGTGTGGGCGATGTTGCTTATGAGTTGGCCTTGCCACCAGGATTGGCAGGCATTCATCCAGTTTTCCATATGTCTATGCTGAAGAAGTATCATGCCGATGGTACTTATATTGTTCGTTGGGACTCGGTATTGCTTGATGAGAATCTGACTTACAAGGAGGAGCCTATTGCGATTTTGGATAGGCAGGTTCAAAAGTTGAGGTCTAAGGAGATAGCTTCTGTGAAGGTGCAATGGAAGCATCATCCTATTGAGGAGGCCACTTTGGAGACTGAGTCCAACATGCGCAGTCGATATCATCAGTTGCTTTTCAATTCAAGTACTTTTCGGTTCTTTTCCCTTCATTACTCGAGGACGAACGATGGTTTAATTGGTATTTGATGTAACAACCCGTTTGGTCGTCATAGCCTTTTCGATGCTTTTGACCCTTTCCCGAGCTTCTTTAGCTCACATTTGACTAGAGGGGACTGTTGACACATTTCCAGAGGTCTTTGGATATGATTTGTATGACTTTGTGGGAAATTTGGGCTTAAAACAAAAAAGAGTTGACTCAAAGTTAGATTTTGAGTAAACGAACCTTTTTCAAGAATCCGTCGATTCCGAAAGGTCCGGATGGTCTTTTAGAACTTGTGCATTTTGGGACTTGGGTTTGAAAGTTAGTTTTGAGGTATCGAGGGTTGACTCATTCAACGAGACCTCCGTTGGGAATTTTGAGGCCACGAGTACGTACGTAGTGTGTTTTTATATATGTCTACAAATATGGTTTGTGAGCTGATGGTCTCGGGTGATAGTCTGGATTTCGGGTTGAATTAGTGAACTTGTGTAATTTTCTGGTGTTTGGTTCACGGCTTAAGTGGCACCAGAACCACTGCAGCGGTACCGCTGTAGCGTCCTTGTGTATTTTGGGTAGGATCGTAGAAGCGGGACCTCTTGAGCGGCTAATGGACCACGGGAACTAGTGACGGGCAGTTAGATTCATTAAATGTGTGTTAAAAGTCCTAAGTCTTTCATTCAATACCACTCCGAAAATAGAACTATGGGAGAATTTTCAAGACATTTCTTGGGGAAATCTTTGTTGTAAGCCCTTACATCTTCATTGCTATTCCATATCCCATTAATTAATCCATTAAACATGCTAGTTTCCTTAAGAAATGATGGATTGAAAGAGGGTTTTATGGGTTCTTCAGTCTAGGCTATTAAATCTCGAATTAATGGTTGGGTTAGCTCCTTTAAGCATGGGATTGATGATTAGAGTCTACTATTTCATGATTTCTTCAATATTAGTGTGTAATTTATGAAATAGAAAGTTAGGGTATGAACCCAAATTTGGGGTTTTGCCTAGAATCCGAATTTAAGTGATTTGTCAGTTCTTCTAGCTTATAATCGATGGGAATTGATCACCTAGAACATTAATTTCATGTTGAGACCTATAGATTCCTAATTTCATATTTTTAGTTCATAAACCGCATTCCATAGGTTGGGATTTAGGTCTTGAATAGAAGTAAGGGTTGAATGATGTTTCTTCTTGACTCTAGTTTCACAATTCGGATATGATTAGACTTCCATTATCATGAGGCACAAAGGATGGGAAAGATTAAGGTTTGACTGTTGGAGATTTGTTGTTCCACTCTCCAGGTAGGTTACGGTTTACCTTATGGTGAGACTTCGATTAGCGAAGCGTATGTTTAGATGATATTGTCAGAGAATGCATGTAAGCGTTTGGGTATTAAGTTAGGTTGGATATTGTCTTAGGTTGGGCCTTGTTGAATGATTTGTGGGCTACCCACGTCGTTGTGTTGTTGACTTATCTTGTTCTATTTACTGATTGGCTCGTTGCCACGTTGAGACATTGGATATTGGTGATTAGTGATATATCATGATTGTGATATTGCGGTACCTTACTTTGATTTGACATTGAGATGAGAATTGTTAGTCCATTGTGGGTTATTGTTTAGCCTTATTATTGATATTACTTGTGTACCATGTGTGGTACTGTTTGGGATTGAATTTGTTATTTTATATTAAATTGCATTGTATTCATACTCATGAAAAGGCTGGGTACGTTTCACATCGAGTCCCCAAAAGGCCTAGTACGCTTCACACCGAGTCCCACTAGGGCCGGGTACGTTATATTTAAATATATATTATGCAAATTTACTTGCATATGAAAAATGATTTTCTCATGCATGGCATATTGTATGGTTTCAGATGTCACAGGTTACCAGTTATCACTATTCTCCCATGTTTACATTTATATTTTACTGATGTCATTACTTCCCTGCCTTACATACTCAGTACTTTTATCCGTACTGACCGTCCCACTTCCTGGGGCGCTGCATTTTGTGCTGCAGGTCCTGACAGGCAGAGCAGAAGAACCCTCTCAGTAGGATCGCCAGTTTCAGCGAGACGTATGTAAGTACTATTATGCCGGGCTTGCTAATGGGGTATTTATTGAGTCTGCATGTTATGGAGAAAACAGATGTATGTACTCTTAGAGGCTCATAGACAGTATAGTGGGTAACAAAGTCATGCATGGTTTCAGAATACTTATGATGCATATGTTGTAGCCCGGACGGCTATATGATATTTTATGATGTCCATGCTGCAGCCTTGTCGGCTAGTGTATGTACACAACATTGCGCAAAGACGTAAATGTTATCCATATATTGGGACTTTTATAGATGCAGGTGTTCTTATGCATAAATGACAACAGTTATAATCAGAATAGTTGTACTAAGGTTTTATTATGTCACGTTAGGTGGTACTCGACCACTAAGGTCGGGTGCCCGTAACGCCCCTCGTCGGGGTGTGAAAGAGTGGATAAATCGAGTGAATATATCATGCACGCTAATGGGCTTTAAGATTCATGCCAAAGACACGAAAAAGAAGACCTTACATACCTTAGCTTCCAAGCCGTTGCCTGAAAGTATTTTCCATCCGAAATTGGTCCTTCTTTCGCTCCAATATGAGGATATGTTATCTGGGTTGGTCTCCGTTTTGATTGCATGTCAACACTTAGGTATTATTCTTCCAATTAACCTGAAGTTATGGAAATTCGGGCAGCATTCCCTCTGTTTTTGTGGCGTCCCAAGTCACGACAATGGCAGCAACAACAACGACAACAATTACCAACAATCTAGCCAACACCAACAATAATTAATCTGAATCCATATTCATGCAAACCTATCAACAACACCCATTACCATCCATTAACAGTACCCATCCTTAGATTATTTTGGGTTTCCACCAATTCAACTTAATATGAGAGACATCTAGCAAGATGTAATATGGATTTATGAAAATCTTTAATAATAGAGAAGGTATCTTACCTTATGTGGGCTTGCATGCGTGTTCTACCACTTGGGCTTGAGGTTTTCGCCCTCTCTATAGCGATACGATGACGAGAATAGAAATCTACGAAGCTATCCTTACTAGGATTAACACAACATCTACATCTAGAAGCAATAAAAATCTGCATTCTCTTGAGCACATCATCTACAAGTAACTTAAGTCTCCACACTCTCCATAATAAGAAAGATATTTTGAAAGGAAGAGATATTTTGAAAGGAAGACCTTTGACCCACAGTTTTTGATAAAATGTAGAAGTTTCCTGTTTCTGTCTAAGAATATTCCAAGCACTTCCCACTGAAAAATCTCCTGAACTAGTTAAACTCTACCAAGGTCTATCCTTCTCTGAATTCTGCTGAAAAAACACCAATTCATCTCTGGCCTGCAATATCATTTTCCATATCAGAGATCCCCCTTTCCACTGAACTCTTGTAGGCTTAAGTTTCTTACAGTACTTGTTCCACATGAAGTTTGACCACATTTAATTAGTAGTTCTAAATCTCTACTATAACATAGCATACAGAGCTTTTGAAACATCATGCAAGGATCTGAAACCAAGGCCACCTTATTCTTTTGGCAAACAAATGTTCTGCCATGACACCCAGTGTCTGCTTCTTTCCTCTTCTTTGTTATTCCAAAAAATTCTTGCAAAGATCCTATGAATTTTATTAATAGTATACTTAGTAGGTACTATAGCAAAGAAACTATACACAGGTATACTTTGAAGAACACTGCTGATAAGAACAACTTTCCCTTCATAAGATAAAAGTCATCCTTTCCAGCTTTGCAGTTAATTCTTAACCTTTTTAATGAGATTATTATAATACATCTTATTCCTTCTTGTATGAAATATAGGACACCCTAGATACTTTAAATGAAACTAATCTCTAGTAAAACCTGTAATCTGCTGAACTTCTTGTTGTACATGTTGTGCCACCCTATCATATAAATAGAAAGCACTTTTATGCCTATTGACAAGTTGACCTGATAACACCTCATACTTCTTCAAAATGATCATGATTTTCATCAAAGAGTATTTCTCAGTAGATTCAAATATGATGGTGTCATCAGCATATGCAAGCTGATTAATCCTTGCATTCCATTTAGGCATACCAAATCCTACAAAGCTACCATCCTCAGCTAAAGAATTCAAAGCTCTAGAAAGGACCTCAACAGACATAATGAATAATGCAGGAGATAGCAGATCTCCTTGCTTTACTCCCCTTGTAGAATGAAAGAACCCCTTAGCCTTGACATCTAGTAGTATAGAATACCAATTGTTAGCCAGCAGTCACCAAATCGTGTCAATAAATACATCTGAAAATCACATCTTCCCTAGCACTTTGATAAGATAAGACCAAGCAACCCTGTCATAGTTCCCTCTTTTCCTTATATTTATGACTATCTCTTGAGCTAAAAGAACATTTTGAATGATGCTCCTCCCTTGTACAAAACTAGCCTGATTTGGAGATATCAAAGAAGGAAGAATATCACCCAACCTATCATGCATCACTCTAGATATCACCTTGTTTATTAAGTTACTCAAACTGATTGTCCTAAGATCAGAAAAAGTATTAACCAATTCTTTCTTAGGAAGCAACACCAAGTTTGTGTGAGTAATAGATTTTGGGAGAGAATTTCCATTAAAGAAAGACAATACCATACTATACACATCCTCTCCAACAATATCCCAACACTCCTAATGGAATATACCTGGAAAACCATCTGGACCACAAGCACTTGATCCACTAAGATTGAAAACTGCATCTTTAACTTCCTCCATGGTTGGTACTTTTTTGAGTTGTTCAGTCATACCATCATCAACTAGAGCTGGAACATGCTCCAGAAGACTTTCATCAACCTGATCAAAATTCTCCTGAGTGAACTATTTTTCATACAATGAGATTGCTTCTACAGCTATTTGATCCTCGTCCTAAATCCAATCCCCTTCTGAATTCTGAATTTTCCTCATCGGTAGGTTTTTTCTTCTTTCTTTCAGAATAGTATGAAAGAACTTTCTATTCGTATCACCCTCTAAAAACCCGTCAAGACAAGATTTTTGTCTTCAATATTCTTCTTCATACTTTAAGTATTTCTTCATTTAAGCCTGAGCCTTTTGCAGTACATACCTATTGATAGGGGAAGGATCATCTTCAAACAGCTCTTCTTTAATTCTGACTATTTCCTCCCTAATAAGGATCTGTTTGGAAATATCCCCATATGTCAATATACTCCACTGAGACAAGGCCCTTTTAAGCTTCTTCATCTTACACTTGATGGTAATGAAAGGGTCTTCATGTTCCCGTACTGGCAAATTCTGCCTCACAGTGTCAATGAAAGAATCATGTTCCACCTAAAACTTCAAAAATTTGAAAGGCTTGTACTGATTTTGATATGTTTCTCCATAAGTCCATAATAGATGAGCATGATCTGAACCTGTCCTAGCAAGATGTTCCACTTTCAAGTTGCTAAACCATTCTTGCAAAGGAGCATTAATCAACTTTCTATCCAACCTTTCAAAAATACAATCATCTCCAGCTTTACCATTCCACCATGTAAAAGGACTGCCCTTAAAGCTAATCTCCTCCAGTTCACAAGAATTCACACAAAAGGCAAAGTCCTCCACATCTTGAGGTTGAATAGGGATGCCACAACTCTTTTCCTCATCATTAATGACCACATTAAAATCACCACCAATCATCCATGCCTCATTGATGGTATTGGACAAGTGATAAATGTTATCCCATAATTCTAATCTTTCAACTTCATCACACTTTGCGTATACCAGAGTGGTATACGTAGTTTTCTCCAAATCCTGGAAGAACAATCTTAGTGTCAATTGTTCAACTGTATCTGAAATCACCTCTACATCAATATTATTGTTAACAAAGCACCAGATCTTGCCACTACAATTAGAAAATGCATTAGGCACAGCTAATCTACTCCGGTATCTTTGAATGTATCTAACCTGTTGAAAAGGTTCCATCAAGGCTATCAAAAAGAACTTGTGATGTCTATGAAGCATTTGGAGTCTATTAAATGCTTTTGGAGTCTTCACAGATCTTATATTCCGAATAAATAACTTTAACATCATTTAAAAGAGGATTTATTGATAGCTCTCTTTGGTAACACCCTAATAGGGGGTTGTTCTTCTTCTTGACCATTCTTATTCATCTTCTTCTGCCCCTTCTTTTGTCCCTTGGCACTGGAAACTGAGAGACTTTAGGAGAAACTCCAGCTTGCTTATAAAACTTCTCATTCACTAAATTAACCTGCTCTTCTTTGTCCTCCTCCATGACAAGATTCTCCTCATTCTCCTCTATATTATCTACATTATAAGCTTATTCTCCTTTATATTATCTAAATTATGAAACACTAGATCATAGAGCACTTTGTTGGTAGAAAGCCTCTTATTAATGGATAAACTGTTAACATGAATCTCTGTCACTACAGCTAATTGTGTCCTTTCATTGCTACCTTGCTGCAATTCCCCACCAGACATTAGAGCGTTGTTGTACACCCCTTCACTTACTAGATTCTCAACCTGAGAATTATCTGCTACCTCCACAGAATGAGACACAACAACACTGTCATTGATCACTATATCCTCAGTACCAACACTATCTTTGTTAATTGTTTCTAGCTCCAACTCTTTAGAAGAAAGAAAACCAGATTGAACCCCTGCTATTTCATTGATGTTATTTGGAAGATTTGTAAAATGAGCCTCTTCCTTGTCTGTTGATGGTAGTACCCCTGGTCTGCTATTCTCCATACTGTCATTATCTGTTGGAATCTCCTGGATACTAGTAACTTCAACACATTGCTTATTGGGCTGATTCTGCACTCCATCTTTATCAACAACACTGTGATCTTCCTTTGCAATCTCCACCCCTTTAGAATATCCTACCACCTTAGTTGCTTCTTCATGTTGTGATACATCCATGTGACTAAATATTAATACCACATTGTCTACAAGTTCTTGATATTCACAAGTGGCTAAGTCACTCAAATTCTCAGTTGCTTGAGTGTTATCTGCATTAATGATCTGCTCCTCCATCTGAGTGCTTTTAGATGCTTCCACACTCTCAGGGGTTAAAAAAACAGTATCTTCCTTACTAGTTTCCTAAACTACCTCCCTTGTATTTAGATCATCTTCTTGCCTCATCTTCTTATCTTCTTGAATACTGACTAAGACTTCAAACTTGTTCTGATTTGCTAAACTATCATCCTGCACATTTTTATCTTGAACCTTGTGAAGATCCTTCTGAACTATTGCTCCACCAACTGTAGAATTTTCACTACTTTCCTCTTCACTTTGCTTTGATTCTCCATTATGTATTTTCTCACTTGGATAAGTAACCACTTTCCCACTAGAGAGCACTTTTGGTACATATTGCTGCACTAGTCTTCATCTATATCTTCTGTGCTGATCATTTCTTCGATTTACAACTCCTTTTTGCTCATTATTAATCTGCTTTGGTTCCTCTATCTTATCAATAGGTTCAGCAACATTCTCATCTAAAGTATCAATTGGATTTTCTGCATGTAACTCCTTCTTTAGTTCAGAATGCAATACTCTACATTCCTTATTTGCATGTCCTTGTAACATGCACTCAGTGCAATACTTTGGAAGATTATCATAGTAAATCTTTACCTTAACATCCCTAGTCTCTTTTGTAACTTCGTCTTCAATCTCTATCATAACAAACTTTTGGAAATCTGATAATAAATCCACCTGGACCTTCACCCTTGCACAATTTGGCCTTGTCTTATTAACTGTAGCCAAGTCAAGTTGCAAAGGTTTTCCCATAGTAGAACCAAGCGAGAACAAAGACTTCTTCACAAAGAAAGTGGACAAAAGATTTGGAAATGAGATCCATGCCATGGCAGTAGTAGTTTCTTCATCAATTTTGAAATTTGAATAGTAATTAAGAATCCCCATCTGATATGTATAAAAATCTTTTGACTTTAACCAAAGGGCACTCTTAGAAAATAGTGTGATAAAATGCTCCATTAACGTGCATCGAATCAACACATGTCTATTTCTAAAAAACCCTACTTGACATTTACCCTTAGCCCCACTTTGCTTAGGAATAATAGTATGAAGTTCTTCTAGTTTAGGCCACCCATAAGAAAACTTACCCTCAATAGCATATTTTAATTCTTCAAGAACTTACATACGAGAAACTTCACTAACCGTCCACTTCACATAAGGAATACCTTCAACATATGTCATCTTCTTTAGAGGAATGGGATCACATTGAACCTGGGACAATGAGTCTTCCATAATCATCACTGTTTGCGCGTAGTTGGTCATAGGACTAGCATTAGCATGTGGAGGCGAGGCTGTAGAAGAAGAAGTGTGTGCAATCGTGTTGGGTAGGGGAGGGAATTGTGATTATGATAAGAGTGTCAAAGGCTGGCCAGTCGCCATTGATGGCTGACCAGCTCCCCTAGCAGCCATGGATGACTACGTTAGATTAGGGTTTACATTGGAGAGGAGAGAGAAGATAGGGTTTATAAGTGTCACGACCCAACCCCGTAGGCCGTGACTAGTGTCCGAATTGGACACCCATACGCACCTGCCACTCAGAATCAACATACTAAACTTGCACAAATACAATTGGTCACACACAGTCTAGGATTTCCGCATAGGAGAAAACATATATCATAAAAGCCGGCAAGGCTGTCATAATGTACATAACAAGTCAATATACGCATATGCAGCCGACAAGGCTGCCACGGCGAATGAAACCGCCCAAACATAAAACATGCGAACATATCTGTACAGAAATACCATAACCCACATACATGTCTACAGACCTCTAAACAGAACAACGGAATCATATGACGGGACAGGGCCCCGTCGTACCCCTGAATGAATATATACATATGCAACGGAAGAATATATACCAAAATGTAGGCTCCGGACGAAGGAGCACTCCCAAATAGCAGAGTAGGTGTCCTAGGCCGGCGGATCACCAACCGGGCGTCCGTACTCGCGGGCATGAAACGCAGCTCCCGAAGAAAGGGGGTCAGTACGGAATACGTACTGAGTATGCAAAGCAAGGAATACAATAACAGAATCATAATCGAAACCAAAGATGCGGAAAAATAGATACAATATGCAAAATGTCAAAATATTTACTTTAAAAAAACAAATCATGCATAGGATCTTAGAATATGGTCGCCCTCCGACATTGGCGCCATAACACATCATACTCCAGAAGGTTTCATATCTCTGAACCCGACATATCACATAGCACATCATAACTCCATAACACATCATAACGACAAATATACTCGGAACCCGGCCCTCTAGCGAGGCTCGGCGAACCGGACACATCATACTCCGGAATATATCATAGTGCGCACGAACATAACCGGCCCGGGACTCGGCGAAGGATGTAACGATCATATGCACGATCAGAGTCGTGAGTAACCATATGCATAAAAATAATTATCACAAACTCGATAAATAAATAAGTAATCCACACTAGGGAGTTAAGGTGACAATCATACTAAGTCCTTTCCGAAAGTCGCTAGAAACGACCATAGAAAAGTCTCGGGGCCCACGGACAGGTACCAACCCCATCCGAGCCCGCCTATGAAAGTTGGGGGATGTTATGCCTTATGGAATCTCCTATGAACGTTTCGGGGCGATCCGAGCTCGTCTACGGAAGTTACGGACGTTCGTAGTTTCAGAGTCTTTTTAAGAACAAAATGTTTTATATAACTTTTGAAATTCAATCATATGAAAACATAAATGCCTTAGTTGACTACATTAAGAGAGTAAATCTTTAGAAGCGAATAAGAGTCGTTTACAAGCTCGGATCTTAAGAGTGGAGTTACCTTGAGGCTCGTGTCATAGCCTACTTAACACTAGGACATGCCAAAAGAAAGAAAGATAGGGCTTTACATACCTCGTCCGCTCCCAAAGCTAATCCAAATCTCAAGTCTCGGGCACCCCAAGATCTACATAACGCCAATAGATATCACACATTAGCTATAGGCCTTTAGGCATTCAATTCCAAACGAACACCAAATTCTACAGAAATTTGGGCAGCATTTCCCCTATACATACAACAACCCCGAGAATTCAACTCGGCCAAATTCATCAACAACAATACCAACAACCAAACTACAACATCAATAATCAATTCAAAATGCATTCTAACATTAACAACTCTTTTCTACTTAGTTCAACGACATTCATTATACTCAATCCAACCACTTGTATTCAAACCAATGTCAACGCTCATACGTTCGATTACTAATCCGAAATCATTCAAACAATATTCAAGAACGCTTTAAACAATTCACACAATCTTTCAAACAACTCAAACTATGTTCCAACTCACCCGAAACTGCCCCCAAACTCGAGAACAACCACATCCACATTCCTCTCTCCCAAATTCATTATTTACCCCAACAATCCATACTTTAACAATGTCATTCTCACAAATACAAAAATTACAATAAAAGCACATTGACCTCCATATCAGCCCGTAACCATCACAACACCAATTTGAATCATTAAACTTTCATTTTCATCATAGAACCCATAACGACGACAACTAAAATACTAGTTAAAGTTTGTTCCTTCTCAACCACATAAGGGGACCCTATACTACCAACACCCCACTATACCAACTTCATGATTTTCATTCTTTTCTTCACACTACAACAATCAAAACATGCTAACTAGAATTAATTCATTACTTTTAACACAACACAACACAACACACACACACGGCTATACACATGCACACGGCTTCACCTCCCCATGCAATCTTTTCATGAATTTCATCCATATTTACATACTACGACACACATAAACCATCCATAACACATAAAAATAAGATTAAACCTTACCTTTCTTCACAACTTCACAACTTGGCTAAGGTGGTGAATGAGGAAAACGAGTAGTCTATTGATCCCAACAACACTCCCACGTTAACGAGGACCCTTCAATTAGTAGGTTTGCTTGAAGAACCAATTTTTTTCTTGATCAATTCTTGGCCTTAAATTTTTGCTCCTATGGCCGAAAGCCTTGCCCTTTTTTTTCTTCAAGTTTCTTGATTTTTCTAAGGATGAAGTGATGAACAAGATGACTAAGTCATCTTTTTAATACATATGTATAAGGCTCCATGTGGCCTTGGCCCACACCAAGGTGGCCGGCCACATGCCCCTATTTTTTTTTTTTTTTTTTTTCATGGAATAAATACTTTCCAAAAATAACATTCGACCCCAAATGTTTCCTTAATATTTCCATGCCAAATGAAGTCATACACAACTTGTGCTTTTAAAATAACAAAAATCTCTACTTCGTATCCCGGAATGGTCTTGCCCCTAACTTATCGTAGTTAACTCGGATTGTCCCGTTGTTCAAAATACGGGATATAACATCCTCCCCCCCTTTAGAACATTCGTCCTCGAATGTTAAACTAACCCTGCGGGTCTTACAACGGTTCGGGGGAGTTTCTTTTATAACTATCACACACAATTCATTCATTAATCAACATAGTCAAATAAGGAGTTTAGATTACCTGTAGGTACCGGAAATAGGTGAGGATACTTCTTCTTCATCTGCTCCTCGCCTTCCCAGTCATTTCCTCCCGGTTTGCTATTGTTCCGCCATAGCACCTTAACAGAAGCCACATCTTTATTCCGCAACTTCCTTACCTGACGATCCAATATGGCTATAGGCTGCTCTTCGTAAGATAGCTCTTCCGTGACCTGGATATCATCTATAGGAAATATTCTAGAAGGGTCACCAATGCATTTGCGAAGCATAGAAACGTGGAATACCGGATGCACTGCTCCCAAATCAGCGGGCAGATCCAATTCATAGGCAACCTTGCCTATTCTCCGGATAATCTGATAAGGCCCAATATATCTTGACCGAGCTTCCCCTTTTGCCGAATCTCATAACACCCTTCATAGGTGATACTTTCAGGAATACCCGATCACCAACCTGAAACTCTAAATGTCGATGGCGATTATCTGCATACGACTTCTGTCGACTCTGGGCCGCTAATAATCTTTCCCGAATAAGCTTCACTTTATCAACTGCTTGCTGGATCACATCTGGGCCAATTAATTTAGTTTCGCCAACATCAAACCAATTGGTGACTGCATTTCGCCGTACGAGCCTTGTACGGTGCCATCCGGATGCTTTAGAATGGTAGCTATTATTATAAGCAAACTCAACCGGTGGCAAGTGATCATCCCGGCTACCTCGAAATCAATAACACGGGCCCGTAACATATCTTATAGCGTCCGGATAGTACGCTCGCCCGTCCATCGACCGAGGATGAAATGATGTGCTAAGACTCACGGGTCCCCAATCCTTCTTGAAATGATCTCCAAAAATTTCTTCCGTTGGACACCTGTCGGAGATAATAGATCCGGGAACTCCGTGAAGTCTTACTATCTCCTTAATATATAATCGGCATAATCCTCGGCCGAATAAGTAGTCCCGATCGGAAGAAAGTGGGCTGATTTTGTCGACCGTCAACGATAACCCGTATGGAATCATATTTCCGCAGTGCGCAGGAAAACCCGTAACGAAGTCCATATTAATTATCTCCCACTTTCAAGTCGGAATCTCCATTTTCCGTAATAGTCCACCCAAGCTTCGGTGCTCGATCTTAACCCGTTGGCGATTTGGGCACCGAGCAACGAATTCGGCTATGTCCTTTTTCATGCCATCCCACCAAAAGTACGACATCCGATGTCATGATACATTTTGTCGCTCCCGGATGAACGGAATATCGGGCATAATGTGCCTCGCCCATAACTCCGTGTCGTCGCCGTAGCCCTCGCCACCTCGTGTACACATAACCGCCCCCGTGTAATAGTACTCCATCGGTGTAATCTCGAACGGGGTCTTCTCCTTTTCACGGCCGTGTCTCTATACCGTACCGGTAGCAGATCCTCATATTTATGTTGCTTTATTTCTTCCCGAGAATAGGATTCAAGAATCTTACGAAATCCCAGCATCTCAAGATTCGGCCAAACGAACTCCAAGACTCGCTAGCTGACGAATTTCACGAACCATTTCTTTCTTTTCTGATGGTACGTCCGCTAGGCTGCCCATAGACTTGCTGCTGAGTGCATCTGCTACAACATTGGCTTTCCCAGGATGATATAAAATATCGACATCATAATCTTTAAACAACTCTAGCCACCTCCTTCGCCGCAAATTCGCCCTCCTTCTCGCTAAAGATATATTGGAGGCTCTTGTGATCAGTATAGATATCAACATGAACGCCATATAGATAATGTCTCTATATCTTCAGGGCATGAATTACTGCTGCTAGCTCTCGATCATGAGTGGGATAATTCTTTTCGTGCTTTCTGAGCTGTCGGGAAGCATATGTTATAACTCTGCCGTGCTGCATCAATACACACCCCAATCCAACGCCAGAAGCATCACAATAAATAACATATCCGTCTGGTCCCTCGGAAGAGCCGAACCGGAGCCGTAGTCAACTTCTTCAAAGAATCGGAAGCTTCGTTCACGGTGCATCCGCCCACCGAAACTGGCTCCTTCGAGTTAGCCTTGTTAAAGGCGCCGAAATCGAAGCAAACTTTTCCACAAATCGCTTTCGTAATAACCAAACTAATCCCGTAAAAACTACGTACCTCCGTAGGTGTCGTAGGCCTAGGCCAATTCTTTGCGGCCTTAATCTTCTGGGTATCCACCCGGATGCCGTCAGCTCCAATAATATGTCCCAAGAATGCCACTGACGTCAGCCAGAATTCACATTTAGAAAATTTAGCATACAATTTCTGATGTCGGAGTACCCCAAGTACCGTCCTCGATGATCCGCGTGCTCTTCTTTCGACCGAGAATAAACTTAATATCATCAATAAATACGATCACGAACCTATCCAAGAACGGCCTGAATACCCGATTCATTAGATCCATAAATACCGCTGGAGCATTAGTCAACCCAAAAGACATCACTCTGAATTCATAATGCCCATACCAGGTCCTGAATGTTGTCTTTGGGATATCTGCTTCCCGTACTCGCACTGTGGTAGTTCTGACCACAGTCTATCTTTGAGAAAGATTTAGCACCGTAACCGGTCAAACAAATCATCAATCGGGGAAGGGGTATTTATTCTTTATGGTTACCTTATTCGCCGTCGATAATCAATACACATCCGTTACGACCGTCTTTCTTTCTCACGAACAATACCGGGCTCCCTGTGGTGATGTACTTCGGGCCGGATAAATCCCTTCTCTAATAAGTCCCCACCAAGCTCCTTTAATTTCGGTGCCATTACGACGGAGGAATAGATATAGGTCGAGTATCTGATAAACACATCTATCGTGAACTCTATCTCCCGTTCAGGAGGAAGACCTGGAAGCTCGTCTGGGAATACATCTGGGAATTCATTAACCACTGGGACTGACTGAAGAGTCGGTGCTTCTGCTTTTAGATCATGCACCCGAACCAGATGATAAATATAGCCCTTTCTGATCATTTTTCTTGCCTTGAGGTATGAAATAAACTTACCCCTCGGCGATGCCGTATTTCTCGTCCATTCTATAACCGATTCGTTCGGGGAATTGAAACTGGACTCACCTTCTTCTCGACAATCAACATTAGCATAACAAGAAGCTAGCCGTCCATACCCATAATAACATCAAATTCGGTCATATCTAGCTCTATCAAATCTGCCTTAGTGCAACGGTCACAGATAATTACCGAACAATGCCTACCGGTGTAGCTACCTCGAATAGTTCTATTGGTTTGGGTTTTATCCCAATTTTATTAGCAACAAGAGGATAAATATATGATAAAGTAGAGCCTGGATCTATCAATGCATATACAGCTCGAGAGAAAACCAATAATATACCTGTAACCACATTAGGCGACGCCTCCCGATCCTCGACGGCCGGCCAAGGCATATATGCGGTTCGAGGGACCGCTGAACCGGACGCTCCGCCACCTACCACGGCCCGCCGGTGCCGCATACCCGCGCCCGCGGGCGCGGCTACCGAAGGAAGAGGAACCGCACTCGAACTCCGTAGGGCCGGGCCGCACCCCCGCACCGCTCTAAGCGACGGACAATCTCTCATAACATGGCCCTGACGGCCACAGGTAAAACAAGCACCCGTGGTGCGGTAACACCCCCGAAATGAGGCCTCACAAAGGAGGGCATCGAGGTATGGGTGGCCTCGACCGGCCGGAACCCTCATCCATCGTCGTGAACCCGAACACGGGAGCTGCGACCGGCCTCCGAATATCCCGTACTGTCTGGTCTCCTACCTGCAAACTGTGGGGGTGTACTCCGGGTTGGATAGGAAGGATATCTGCTGTGTCGCTACCGAGGTCGTCGCCTTGAGAGTCTCCGCAGTACCCGGCCGATCTAGCCCTCTTGGGCCGGCCCCATCACAACCCCCTTTCGGGCCGGCGCCCTCTCGTGTCGCTCCTCCATACCCCGAGCATACGCCCGTACCCGTGCAATATCCACCCCGGCCTCAGAAGCCATCGCCACGGCCTATCGATCAAATAACTATCCACCCCCATCACATGCGGTGCACTCTATCGGCCATGTCGACCCACAATATGAGGCGCGTATTCTGGCAGAATCAAACTCAAGGCTATACTCCCGACACTCCTCGCCGCCCTCGCTCGTATGTAAAAAACTGCGGAACCCCGGCTCGTCTCGTCTCGGGGGTACAAAATGGCCGAGAAAGGCTCGTGGGAACTCATCCCATACAGCTGGTGGAGCACCTTCGCCTCTGGACAGCTTCCAGGACTCGTACCAATTAGCAGCTATATCATACAACCGATACGATGCAAACTCGACAGACTCCGTCTCGGAAGCCTTAATCAGCCGCAACGTACGCTGCATCTGTCTGATGAACTCCTGGGGGTCCTCCTCGGGCTTTGACCTGAAAAACTCTAGCGGATTACCGGTCAAGAAATAGCGGGCTCTCTGACTGTCACGTCTGTCCGCATGATCATCTCCTAATCCATGCCCCTGAACCTGCCCCGCCACCAATCTAGTGAGTAGCTGAACTGCGTCCCTCATAGCCCTGTCCTCCGCCCCTGGCTGAGGAGCTGGAGGCTCGGGCACTCGAACCTCAAGGGCGGGCGGTGGGGCCGCCTCCTGACCTGCAGTTGCTGCTGCTCTATGCCCCTCTGATGGTGATGGGGTGGCAGAACTAGGCGACCGGGGCACAACCTCAGGCTCGAGTCGAACACGGGCCTAGTAACTCGGCGGCCCGATCGGTCTCTCCACCGTTGTAGACTTGCCCTTCCGGCGCCTGCCGCCTTCCTTGGCTTCGCTGAAAACATAAAACGGTCGTTAGAAAGGAACCATCCTAATAATAGAGCTCTATCGCACGATCTAAGATCAAAAGGAAAGATAACATCCTAAATGTCCTATAGCCTCCTGTTTATAGATGTGGTGCACAACACACCGATAAACAGGACTCTACTAGACACGGTCTGTAGACATTCCGAGGACGGACCGCTCTGATACCACTTTTGTCACGATCCAACCCCGTAGGCCGTGACTAGTGTCCGAATTGGACACCCATACGCACCTGCCACTGTAATCAACATACTAAACTTGCACAAATACAATTGGTCACACACAGTCTCAGATTACCGCATAGGAGCAAACATGTATCATAAAAGCCGGCGAGGCTGTCATAATGTACATAACATGTCAATATACGCATATGTAGCCGACAAGGCTGCCACGGCGAATGAAACCGCCCATATATAAAACATGCGAACATATCTGTACAGAAATACCATAACCCACATACATGTCTACAAACCTCTAAAACGTAACAAAGAATCATATGACGGGACGGGGCCCGTCGTGCCCACTTCGAATGAATATATACGGATGCAACGGAAGAATATATACCAAAATGTAGGCTCGTGGACGAAGGAGCACTCCCAACAAGCGGAAGTAGGTGTCCTAGGTGGCGGATCACCAACCGGGCGTCCGTACCGCGGGCATGAAACGCAAAGCCCCCGAAGAAGGGGCTCAAGACGGAATATGTGCGGTATGCAAAGCAAGGAATACAATAAGAGAATCATAATAGAAACCAAAGATGCGGAAAAATAGATACAATATGCAAAATGTCAAAATATTTACTTTAAAAACAAATCATGAGATCTTAGAATATGGTCGCCCTCCGACATTGGCGCCATAACACATCATACTCCAAAAGGTTTCATATCTCCGAACCCGAAATATCACATAGCACATCATAACGCCATAACACATCATAACGCCAAATATACGGAACCCGCCCTCTAGCGAGGCTCGGCGAACCGGACACACATCATACTCCGGAATATATCATAGTGCGCACGAACATAACCGGCCCGGGACTCGGCGAAGGATGTAACGATCATATGCACGATCAGAGTCGTGAGTAACCATATGCATAAAAATAATTATCACAAACTCGATAAATAAATAAGTAATCCACACTAGGGAGTTAAGGTGACAATCATACTAAGTCCTTTCCGAAAGTCGCTAGAAACGACCATAGAAAAGTCTCGGGGCCACTGACGGTACCAACCCCATCCGAGCCCGCCTATGAAAGTTGGGGGATGTTATGCCTGCGGGAATCTCCTATGAACGTTTCGGGGCGATCCGAGCTCGTCACGGAAGTTACATGACGTTCGTAGTTTCGGAGTCTTTTAAGAACAAAATGCTTTATATAACTTTTGAAATTCAATCATATGAAAACATAAATGCCTTAGTTGACTACATTAAGAGAGTAAATCTTTAGAAGCGAATAAGAGCCGTTTACAAGCTCGGATATTAAGAGTGGAGTTACCCCGAGGCTCGTGTCATAGCCTACTTAACACTAGGACATGCCAAAAGAAAGAAAGATAGGGCTTTACATATGTCACACCCCAATTTCCGATAGGGTGTGATGGGCACCCGACCCTTACCTAGGGCCGAGCGAACCCGCAGACTCTCACAATACTCATAGCCATACTGGGCCCACAAAGCATAACATAAGCACAGGGTGAAATTTTTTTTTCGGAAAACATACATGCCTTTCATCTTTTCAAATCAAACAAAATCCGTAACCATAGCAAATCTGTAAACACATGAAATTCATAACACAATGCGTATTGATACTTCGGCTTACATATAGCCGTTTACAAACGGACATCTCATACACACGACACTCGTCTCGCAAAGTCTCTAACATAACTCCGAATACTATACAAAGCATTCGACTCGGCAAAGACCGAGAAATGGAGCTCGCCAATCCAGCCGGAACATCTTCCGCTAACATCATTTGCTCATCCGTGGGTACCCGCGCGCATAAACGAAAGCCCCCCGAAGAAAGTGGGGTCGCACGTGAATATGTACTGAGTATGCAAAGCAGAAAATACAGAAAACAAAATAAAGTGTACCCAAACGCGAGCATAATAGTCCAAATACCAACGTACTTAGGTCTGACATCCAAGTCGTACATACACAAATCATACACACATACCGCGGCCAGGAACCCAGCGGTACCATCACATACATGCATACACACATATATATATATATGGTTAATATCCCAAATATATAAATATATGCCAGGAACCCGCGGTTAATGTCACAAATATACACATACACGTACATACATACCGCGGTCAAGAATCCGGTCATGTTACCGCGGTCAAGTATCCGGCGGACGATATCACACATACACATGCCGCAAGCAAGTATCCGGTCATAGGCACCCAAGGGTCAAGTATCAAATGGACAATATCACACATACCAGCCGGGACTCGCGAAAGAGGTAACAACAATACACACGAGCGAGAATCATAAGCAGCCATACGTATATAATTTCTTTTATTACAAACTCAACAGAACAACCACAGCACACCATTCCTTCAAAGCCAAGACAATAGTTAAATCAGGTTCATTTCCAAACATTATTCGAAAACATATCAAACTGAACTTTAGAGATCATAATCACGTGTCAAGGTCACATGCATATGAGTAAATAAATAATTAAGTTGCCTTCCAAATTCGATGACCAAATATATTTACTAACGTCGGCAAGTGCGTAAACAAGTTTCAGGTTTATCGGAATTAGTATACAATAGTTACAATCTTCTGAAATCGTTCTTATGTGTCAAAATGTATTATCAAACTCAATGAGGTAGTTAAAATAACCATTTTATAGTAATCGGGGCGATAGCCAAAAGTTCTTTTTCAAAATCACACAAATATACCAAACAGAGCGACATAGGACGATCTCGAACGCGTGGGCCCCACCTCGATCAAATTGAGGCGGCGGACCCCAAACTATGGTCATTAGGCACGGCGAGGTCATAGACAAGGATCCAAGGCCCTCCAATATCATTTAGCGAACTACGGGTGTTTGAGCAAATATTTCAACAAAACAGGACATTTCCAATTCAATTCTACTGAATGAAAAAGGGTCAAAATGAAGCTCGGATTCCGAGGAGTAGAGTCGTCCTCAAAGCTCGAATCTCGGCCTAACATACTTAGGACATGCCAAGAGAAGGAGAGAGCAAGCTTTACATACCTTATGGATGACTTGCGCTCGCTTAAACTCAAATCCCGTTTCGTCAGAAATCTGCAAATGGTCACCTTTACCAATTACTATTCATAAGACTTAAAATTCCAATCTTGAATTAATACTTGT
The DNA here is from genome assembly GCF_029784015.1 of Lycium ferocissimum. NCBI lineage: Eukaryota > Viridiplantae > Streptophyta > Magnoliopsida > Solanales > Solanaceae > Lycium > Lycium ferocissimum. The sequence goes on from NW_026727000.1 coordinate 34,473, forward strand.
CTACTGAGATTAAAAGTAGCACCTCCCCTATAAATATGACACCCCGAGAATTAAACTCGGCTCAAAACAATCAACAACAATACCAACAAACATAATAACAATATCAATAATCAATCTCAAATGCACTCTAACATTAATAACTCTTTCTCACACTTCGGCAATATTCATTTATATTTAATTCAACTTCATATATCCAAACTAATATCAACAATCGCATGTTCAAATAACAATCCAAAACCTTTCAAACACATTTCAAGAACACTTTCAACAATCCGCACAATATTCCAACCAAGCCAATCCAATGCCCAACCTTACCCGAAATCATTTCAATCCAACAAGAATGTCACCAACACAATTCTTTCTTCTAAATTCATAACTATGTCAACAATACATTCGTTAGTAACTTCATTTTCATAAATTCAAGAAATCATATCAATATCACATCATCGTCCAATTCAGCCCGCACAATTATAACTACAACTTGGACCATTAAAACTTCATTTTACATCATAGAATTCGCAACGACGACAACCAAAATACTACATCACATTAGTCCCCCATACTTGCCCCAAATCAGCCCATAGCATAGATAGCACAAATATGAACATAGACTAATAAGCTTTACAATCATACTATACAGCGACGGGAACAGTCGGGAGTACAAAACAGTTACTGTACATATCTGTCTACGAGCCTCTAATCATAGTACACATATACATAGGAAGGGCCGAGTACTGTCGTGCCCGAAAATATGTACACAAAAGAGTACCACAGGAGTATGGCTCCGGGACAACTGGAGCACTGTCGTGTACGGCTGGTAGAGCTCTAACGATCAAGTCCGCCTGTCTGCTGACCTGCGTGGCATGAAACGCAGCGTCCACAAGAAGGGACGTCAGTACGATAATGTACCGAGTATGTAAGGCATAAATCATAACGTGATAGCAAAGGTGAAACAAGAACAATAATACAAGAAAACATAACCAGAGGCGTAAATAAAATCATGGCTGTAGCTGTCGCCCCGCAGGGCGGAATCATGCATGCTTACCTTTATCTCTACGTACATACATACATACATAATCTGTCTACATTACATAGGGCATCATAGCCTGCCTGAGTCACATAATATTATTAGCCCGCGTCCGGGCCTCCCGCGTCCGGGGTAAATATCTCGTGCCGCCCACTAGTGGTGGTCGTGCCCGGCCCTCTAGGACCAGTATATACATCGCAGTCCGCATGAGCGGTGACATGCCCGGCCATCTAGGCGCGGTATAATCATCCAATGGCTGCCGCCGTAGCGGTGACATGCCCGGCCGTATAGGCACGGTATAACAGCCTTAACTTAAGCATGCATAAGAGCCCAAGTAAAAGCTATACTTTATCGGAGTGACGTAAGGTCGGAAACCTCCGATTTGCATTATGGAATAATCATGGTCACTTTGTCTCACCTTGAAGGAACGGTAATCATAAGGCGAGACTATCAACATAGAATATATCATAGCATATCGGGTCATAGACATAGCATATCTGACATTATAGAATCATAGTTGTCATAGAATCGTAGTCATCATAGAATCATGGCCATCATAGTCATCGTAGGATCGTAGTCGTCGTAGGATCATAGGCATCATAGAATTATAGTCGTTGTTTAAGTCATTAAAACTAGCAATATTGTAAAACTTAGTTTTTAAAGAAAAATGTATATTTTGGAAAACACTTGGAAACTTTTAGTAAAGAAAATCATACTTAGTTTTTTTTTTTTTTTTAAAGAAAAATGTATATTTTAGAGAACACTTGTAATCTTTTTAATAAAGAAAATCATACCTTGGGGTCGAGGGTTTAGTTAAAACAACTTTTATTTAATAGTTGGAATAATATGCAAAGGTTTCTTTTAACTGTAATATTGAAATAAACCGAAGGGAGCCATAGAAGGAAATTAGGGAATAGTGGGCCCACCTCGAGTCAGATGAGGTGGCGTATCAAATTTGCGTACATTACAATTCATAGCGTCACTTAGGAGGGTCTTAGGGTAATCGAGTCCTATTTGTGTGAGTTCTGGATGTCTAAGGAGTTTCTCCAACATTTCGTGCAAGTTCTAATTCAATTCTACTGAATGAATAGTAACTATTTTCAATCTTAGATTCCGAGAGAAGGAATGGTCCTCGGGACACGTAGTCGACTTAGTACGTCTAAGACATGCCATAGAAAGAAGGGTGAAGCCTTACATACCTCGTTTTGCTCCTTATGCTACTCCAAATTCAAGTCGCAAATCCGCCAGAATCTACAAATTGGTCATGTTTACCAAACATGATTAGTGCCTTTAGTATTGAATTCTTAAGATAATACTTGGCTACCGAAATTCCGGCAGCACTTCCCCTATAATTACACCATCCCGCCAAGTTCAACTTGGCCAATTCCAATCATCAACAATCCCGGGAATTCAACCCGGCCAAATTAACAACAACAATGCCAATATTCATATTAACAATCTCAATAACCAAACCAAAGTACATTCTAGCAATTTAGTCAACATAGCACTTCCTTCAAGACCTTCCAACTTTCCATAATAGCAATAACAACTTAATAATTTACATATTACGACATCATGCTAACAACATCATATTCCATCCATGCAAGAATATCACATTCTACTTACATAAACTTCCACCACAAGCTTCCAACTACTACAATTTCACTAAACTCATTAGACTTTTATTTGCAACATAAAAGCTAGCATACAACAACCAATATACTAAATAATATTTGGCAACCAATCCTTCATGATTCACTATATATACACGGCCTTACATATGATGCACAACTCACGGCCAACACCTACATATGCATATTCTTCTTAAATTTTCCATCCTTTTCCATGCATAACAACAACAACCAACACACAACATATAACACACACACACGGCCTAGTCCCACAAGCCACGGCCATACACACATATACTACCATCGCATGAATTTCATCCATTTTCATTCACCACAACATGCACAAGCATCCATAACATAAAAAGGAATTGAATTCTTACCTTCTTCCTTGATTCTCCAATTTGCTAGGATTTCCCACTTATATGAACATATGTTTTTCTTGCTCCAATAGCAACTCTACTTTGTTAAAGACCCTTCAATATGGTGTTTGGATGGAAGAGAATAATTTTTGGAAGAAAATTATCCAAGGTTCTTGCTTGGTATTGCTATGGCCGAATGGCCTAGTAAGTTTTCTCCTCTCTTTCTTGGTCTTTAATTTCTTGAAATTTCTAGAGAGTTGTGGGAAATAAGATGACTTAGTCATCTTATATTAATTCATGTGATGAATTAATTTGGATGGGCTTGGGCCAACCACTCATGGCCGGCCACCCCTAGGTTCTTGGGCCTCATTTCCTTTGATTTTTATTGAGCCCAATTAGCTTCCAATCATGTTTTATAATTTCCGAAACTAATTTTCGATATTCCAAATTTACCCTTCGTCTTCCTCCATAGTTCCACGAGGCTTATTTCGAATTTCCCTTTATGCCTTTGACCTTTCTCAATACTTCCGCTTCTAAATACGTCATAAATCATTCATATGCTTATCAAAATAAAAACGTGGCCTTGCTTGTCATGCTCCCGCGATTGTCTTGAATTATCCGATTGCACTAAATTGCGGGATATAACATCCTCCCCCCCTTTAGAACATTCGTCCTCGAATGTTGAACTGGCCTCATAGCGTATGATAATATTCGGGGGAGTCTCCTTTGTCAATATCCCATATGTTGCCTAACATATCCATTTTAAATCTAGGACGCTCTCCCTTTTTGCTAGTCCAGCTCACACGGCTTTTATAGGGCTTCCAGTCCCTCCACACACTCTAATTTACTTTAAACTGCTTACCTTCATATTCGTCCCCAGTTTCCATAATTATGAAATTTTCAACGTATTTCCCAGGGGGTCACCCATCGTAAAATTACTCTCCCCCTAGCACGCTTAACCTTGAAACTTTAATGCATTTCAGCGTCTTAGCGTTAGTATCTTCACCTCCGTTTCCTCGCACAACTCATATCCCATAATATGGAACGAGTTGGGGTCTTAGCAGTTTGCAAAACGCCCACGTAACACATCTTCTCCTTTATTTACAGTTCTACCCTCCGAAATCTTTAGTATTCGTGCTCACCTGTACGTATGGCTACTTTTCGTCTTAATTTCCGAATTCTTAATATGTTTAGCAATACAAAGGCGGCGTAGAATAAAATAGAATCCAAACCAACTGACACGCATATCATAGAAGGGGCCGAAAAGTACCTGTGGTCGCGTCTGCGGGAGGCTCAGGGTCCTGCCGTTCAGTCAATGCATAGGCACGGTGCCCTCTTCTGCCTCGGCCACGACCTGTTGGGGCCTGGGAAGTCTGTCCAGGAGGGTGCACAGATGAAAAAGATCCCGCCGTCGTCCTGCGGGCTGGCCCCTGCCGCTACCAGTCGCAAACGGGCATTCACGCATCAGGTGCCCAATTTGTCCGCAAACATAACAAGCATTCGTACCTTGACGGCACGGACCAGAATGTAATTTTGTGCACTGGGGACATCGTGGAACTGGTCGTCTCTCCTGTCTGGATGCTCCTTCAAATCGAGAACCCAAATTCCCCGAATTCTGGTCTTGTCTCGAGTAACTAGGGCGGTCAAATCCCTCGTCTGCAAATCGAGGAGGTGCACTGGCTGCCGATTGGCTTGAATACCTGGAATACTGCTGTGCCTGCCCTCCCCCATACTCACTCTTGGTCCCAAAAGACCTGCCCCTTTTCCTAGAACTCCTTTCCAAATAATGCTCCCTTTTTCCTAACTGATGTCGCTCCTCCAGGTTTTGTGCATGGGCTTGGATACGGGCAATGGTCATCCCATCCTGGAGTGAAGCCGTCAAACACTCCTTGATTAAGTGTGGCCCCAACCCACTCACGAATCGGTGTATATGATCTCCCATATCGCCTATCATGGCCGGGGCATACCGGCTAACGAGTTGAAGCGGAGACTATACTCCCCGACGCTCATATTCCCCGTTTAAGGTTCGAAACATATCGCTCGAGCTCGTCGAACCTCCGGCGGTAAGAAATGTCGCGTAAACGCCTCCGTAAACTCCCCGCTAAACCGGGGGAGGGGCATTTGCTCCCCTCGATAATATCCAACTATTATACCACAAAAGCGCTACATCCCGCAACTGTACGATGCCAATTCCACTGACTCTGTATCTGAAGCGTGTATTATTCTCAGTGTCCTTAACATCTCGTCTATGAAATTCTGCGGGTCTTCTTCTGGTTTCGAGCCGTAGAACTCCGGAGGGTTCAGGGTGATAAAGTCACGGGCCCTAGCACTTACTGCCCTGTCTCCCGGGTCCGTATCTTGCCGCTGAGCCTGTGCGGCAACTAACTGAGTCAATAGCTGGATGGCCTCTGCCACCGGCTGGCCCGGGGCTGCTGTCTCGCCCTCCTGGGCTGCCTTAGCTTTCTTCTTCGGCGGCATTACTGAAACCATAACATAGGATTAGGAAAGGAATATGGAATCCTGGTAGCATGGCTCTATCGCACGATCTTAGAATACAAAGAAGGTCATATTTCCTAAATGCCCTGTAGCCTCCTGTTTATAAGTGTGGCGCGCTACACACCCCTAAACAGGACTCTACTGGACACGGCTCGTAGACAAACCCCTAGGACCGCCTGCTCTGATACCACTTTGTCACACCCCGATCCTACTAGGGTGTGATGGGCACCCGACCCCATAATCGGAGCCGAGCGAACCCGCTGACTCTTATATCGCACATATGAACTACGCCGTTTTTTTTTTTTTTTTCAACTAGCAATAGCATAGATAGCACAAATATGAACATAGACTAATAAGCTTTACAATCATACTATACGGGGGGGGGAACGTTCGGGAGTACAAAACATCGTACATACATGATTGCCTACGAGCCTCTAATCATAGTACACATATACATAGGAAGGGCCGAGTACTGTCGTGCCCGAAAATATGTACACAAAAGAGTACCACAGGAGTATGGCTCCGGGACAACTGGAGCACTGTCGTGTACGGCTGGTAGAGCTCTAACGATCAAGTCCGCCTGTCTGCTGACCTGCGTGGCATGAAACGCAGCGTCCACAAGAAGGGACGTCAGTACGATAATGTACCGAGTATGTAAGGCATAAATCATAACGTGATAGCAAAGGTGAAACAAGAACAATAATACAAGAAAACATAACCGAGGCGTAAATAAAATCATGGTCGTAGTTGTCTGCCCCGGAGGGCGGAATCATGCATGCTTACCTTTATCTCTACGTACATACATACATAATCTGTCTACATTACATAGGGCATCATAGCCTGCCTGAGTCACATAATATTATTAGCCCGCGTCCGGGCCTCCCGCGTCCGGGGTAAATATCTCGTGCCGCCCACTAGTGGTGGTCGTGCCCGGCCCTCTAGGACCAGTATAATCATCCGCATGAGCGGTGACATGCCCGGCCATCTAGGCGCGGTATAATCATCCAATGGCTGCCGCCGTAGCGGTGACATGCCCGGCCGTATAGGCACGGTATAACAGCCTTAACTTAAGCATGCATAAGAGCCCAAGTAAAAGCTATACTTTATCGGAGTGACGTAAGGTCGGAAACCTCCGATTTGCATTATGGAATAATCATGGTCACTTTGTCTCACCTTGAAGGAACGGTAATCATAAGGCGAGACTATCAACATAGAATATATCATAGCATATCGGGTCATAGACATAGCATATCTGACATTATAGAATCATAGTTGTCATAGAATCGTAGTCATCATAGAATCATGGCCATCATAGTCATCGTAGGATCGTAGTCGTCGTAGGATCATAGGCATCATAGAATTATAGTCGTTGTTTAAGTCATTAAAACTAGCAATATGTAAAACTTAGTTTTTAAAGAAAAATGTATATTTTGGATAACACTTGGAAACTTTTAGTAAAGAAAATCATACTTAGTTTTTTTTTTTTAAAGAAAAATGTATATTTTAGAGAACACTTGTAAACTTTTTAATAAAGAAAATCATACCTTGGGGTCGAGGGTTTAGTTAAAACAACTTTTATTTAATAGTTGGAATAATATGCAAAGGTTTCCTTTAACCGAAGGGAGCCATAGAAGGAAATTAGGGAATAGTGGGCCCACCTCGAGTCAGATGAGGTGGCGTATCAAATTTGCGTACATTACAATTCATAGCGTCACTTAGGAGGGTCTTAGGGTAATCGAGTCCTATTTGTGTGAGTTCTGGATGTCTAAGGAGTTTCTCCAACATTTCGTGCAAGTTCTAATTCAATTCTACTGAATGAATAGTAACTATTTTCAATCTTAGATTCCGAGAGAAGGAATGGTCCTCGGGACACGTAGTCGACTTAGTACGTCTAAGACATGCCATAGAAAGAAGAGTGAAGCCTTACATACCTCGTTTTGCTCCTTATGCTACTCCAAATTCAAGTCGCAAATCCGCCAGAATCTACAAATTGGTCATGTTTACCAAACATGATTAGTGCCTTTAGTATTGAATTCTTAAGATAATACTTGGCTACCGAAATTCCGGCAGCACTTCCCCTATAATTACACCATCCCGCCAAGTTCAACTTGGCCAATTCCAATCATCAACAATCCCGGGAATTCAACCCGGCCAAATTAACAACAACAATGCCAATATTCATATTAACAATCTCAATAACCAAACCAAAGTACATTCTAGCAATTTAGTCAACATAGCACTTCCTTCAAGACCTTCCAACTTCCATAATAGCAATAACAACTTAATAATTTACATATTACGACATCATGCTAACAACATCATATTCCATCCATGCAAGAATATCACATTCTACTTACATAAACTTCCACCACAAGCTTCCAACTACTACAATTTCACTAAACTCATTAGACTTTTATTTGCAACATAAAAGCTAGCATACAACAACCAATATACTAAATAATATTTGGCAACCAATCCTTCATGATTCACTATATATACACGGCCTTACATATGATGCACAACTCACGGCCAACACCTACATATGCATATTCTTCTTAAATTTTCCATCCTTTTCCATGCATAACAACAACAACCAACACACAACATATAACACACACACACGGCCTAGTCCCACAAGCCACGGCCATACACACATATACTACCATCGCATGAATTTCATCCATTTTCATTCACCACAACATGCACAAGCATCCATAACATAAAAAGGAATTGAATTCTTACCTTCTTCCTTGATTCTCCAATTTGCTAGGATTTCCCACTTATATGAACATATGTTTTTCTTGCTCCAATAGCAACTCTACTTTGTTAAAGACCCTTCAATATGGTGTTTGGATGGAAGAGAATAATTTTTGGAAGAAAATTATCCAAGGTTCTTGCTTGGTATTGCTATGGCCGAATGGCCTAGTAAGTTTTCTCCTCTCTTTCTTGGTCTTTAATTTCTTGAAATTTCTAGAGAGTTGTGGGAAATAAGATGACTTAGTCATCTTATATTAATTCATGTGATGAATTAATTTGGATGGGCTTGGGCCAACCACTCATGGCCGGCCACCCCTAGGTTCTTGGGCCTCATTTCCTTTGATTTTTATTGAGCCCAATTAGCTTCCAATCATGTTTTATAATTTCCGAAACTAATTTTCGATATTCCAAATTTACCCTTCGTCTTCCTCCATAGTTCCACGAGACTTATTTCGAATTTCCCTTTATGCCTTTGACCTTTCTCAATACTTCCGCTTCTAAATACGTCATAAATCATTCATATGCTTATCAAAATAAAAACGTGGCCTTGCTTGTCATGCTCCCCCAAATTTCTTAATATTCCATCCAACAAAATTCATACACCACTTATGTCTTGAAACCAAGTCGGAAGAATAACCTTGTTCTCAACTCGTCGCAAACAACTTAAAATATTCCGACGTACAAAGTACGGGGTATAACAACATACCTCGTCCGCTCCCAAAGCTAATCCAAATCTCAAGTCTCGGGCACCCCAAGATCTACATAACGCCAATAGATATCACACATTAGCTATAGGCCTTTAAGCATTCAATTCCAAACGAACACCAAATTCTACAGAAATTTGGGCAGCATTTCCCCTATACATACAACAACCCCGAGAATTCAACTCGGCCAAATTCATCAACAACAATACCAACAACCAAACTACAACATCAATAATCAATTCAAAATGCATTCTAACATTAACAACTCTTTTCTACTTAGTTCAATGACATTCATTATACTCAATCCAACCACTTGTATTCAAACCAATGTCAATGCTCATACGTTCGATTACTAATCCGAAACCATTCAAACAATATTCAAGAACGCTTTAAACAATTCACACAATCTTTCAAACAACTCAAACTATGTTCCAACTCACCCGAAATCAAGCTCCCCAAACCCGAGAACAACCACATCCATATTCCTCTCTCCCAAATTCATTATTTACCCCAACAATCCATACTTTAACAATGTCATTCTCACAAATACAAAAATTACAATAAAAGCACATTGACCTCCAAATCAGCCCGTAACCATCACAACACCAATTTGAATCATTAAACTTTCATTTTCATCATAGAACCCATAACGACGACAACTAAAATACTAGTTAAAGTTTGTTCCTTCTCAACCACATAAGGGGGACCCTATACGGCCAACACCCCACTATACCAACTTCATGATTTTCATTCTTTTCTTCACACTACAACAATCAAAACATGCTAACTAGAATTAATTCATTACTTTTAACATAACACAACACAACACACACACACGGCTATACACATGCACACGGCTTCACCTCCCCATGCAATCTTTTCATGAATTTCATCCATATTTACATACTACGACACACATAAACCGTCCATAACACATAAAAATAAGATTAAACCTTACCTTTCTTCACAACTTCACAACTTGGCTAAGGTGGTGAATGAGGAAAACGAGTAGTCTATTGATCCCAACAACACTCCCACGTTAACGAGGACCCTTCAATTAGTAGGTTTGCTTGAAGAACCAATTTTTTTCTTGATCAATTCTTGGCCTTAAATTTTTGCTCCTATGGCCGAAAGCCTTGCCCCTTTTTTTCTTCAAGTTTCTTGATTTTTCTAGAGGGATGAAGTGATGAACAAGATGACTAAGTCATCTTTTTAATACCCATGTATAAGGCTCCATGTGGCCTTGGCCCACACCAAGGTGGCCGGCCACATGCCCCTATTTTTTTTTATTTTTTTTTCATGGAATAAATACTTTCCAAAAATAACATTCGACCCCAAATGTTTCCTTAATATTTCCATGCCAAATAAAGTCATACACAACTTGTGCTTTTAAAACAACAAAAATCTCTACTTCGTATCCCGAAATGGTCTTGCCCCTAACTTATCGTAGTTAACTCGGATTGTCCCGTTGTTCAAAATACGGGATATAACAATAAGTCCCTTTACTTTCCTTTCTATTCCATCGAGGACTCATGAGGTCAATATGCCTGCCTGGAATAATTCCCGATCGGGTCACAACTCTTGGCTATAATATCATCATCGTCACTCTTACCCTATACCATGTCCAATATCTAGCCATCAAGGCACCTTTTCGGTATCTCATCAAACCAATGCCAATAATATCATGAATGTATAAGATGGACATGCGTACACCATGCGAATGCATCATAACAAATCAATATTGATCATGCATGCCTTTTTATTAGTTTCAAGACGAGGTGTAAAGTGGTGAATGCAACTCAAATCAATATTCATAAATGCTCAATCAATTATGGCTATCATAGCCCAAATAAACAACAACAATACCAATGCTATTGGATTTATCCACCATTTCTCATGGCCCGAAGGCTAAACACATAACCTCTGTCACAATTCATAATTAGTTCATATTTTAGTTACCCATACAGATACACTGGTACCCGCACAAGTGCTCGTCACCTCACTAGTACGGGACCCCCAGTTCCCCATTATGCCTCTTAATTAGATTAACCAACACATAACACAACATAAAGGGTCTAATAAGTCTCAATTTAGCTGAATCCATAGCCAAAGAGTCAAGAATCGCTCCACTCTGAGCCTCCAAACGATCCCACTCTGTTCTAATGGGGTATTTACATAACAATACGAGTCTAACGATACCCATAAAGCCATGTAAAGAATTCTAGTCCACAAAGTCGACCTAAAACCCCGTCCCAAACCCTAAATGTCAAAATGGTAATTTTATTGTGAAAATGGTTTCACCACGGTCAAATTAGTCAACTACACGGTCATACGAATCCAAAAATACCCATATTTCTATTTTATAGTCTGAAACTCCAAAAATAAATTAAAAGGGTAACCCCGGCCCCACAAGGGTAAAACTGAAATTTAAGCTTAAAATCGAGTTACCCATAGTCTAGATAGTTCATACCTTAAAATCATCAAGTTCTAGTCCCAAATGAAACTTCAATTTCATGAAACCCATCAAACCCATTTCTATGGAAAAACCCTTATTTTCTACTTTGGAAATCATTGGTTGAGGCATAAGCTGAGAAAAGGAATCAATGGCAATCACTTAGATTAAGGTTTAGATCATACCCCGATGAAGAAACTTGAATTTTGCACTTGGAATATCTCAATTTCGAGTTCTATAGCTTCTAAAATGGGTGAATGAAGAATGAAAGTTGAATTGGGGTTTTTAAATCTGTTCAGGTATAAATTGCTCTTCGCGAACACGAGAGAGCCTTGCGAATGCGACCTGTGACCCGGCCCAACTCAGCGCGATCGTGAACTCGATGGATCACCCAACCCGACCCAACTCATCGCAAGCGCGATAGGGCTGTCGCGAACGCGATGGGTCAACCAACTTGGTCTAGACAAAAAACCTTCTATGCGAACGCGAGCCCAACCTCGAGAATGCGACACCATCTGATCCCAACCTTTCGCGAACGCGAGACCTTTTTTGCCAATGCTAAGAAGGAAAACAGATACCTGAACAGCAGAAAAATGTTGTTTCTTCCAAGCTCAATCGAACACCCGAACACAACCGGGACATCCCAGAGATAAATGAAATATGCATTTCTATCATAAAACACACTACAAAATCGCTCGCCTACTCAAATTTCCCAAAAGAGGTTTTCTTGACCCGGGATTGACCAATGTCAACTCCAAAACTCGACTCTCCAACCAAGTATCCAAATCACACCCAAACGCCTTAAGACCCGAGTCAAAGGCTCGACTAAGTCATAAATGATATTTTGGACCTAATGGAACCGATGAAACTAAGAAAATGACACATTTACCCCCGATGTTGACTTTGATAAAACTTCCTCATTTCTTTAAATTAAGAACTTCCAATTTAGCTAAAACTAGTCCAAAGCTCACCCGATTTTCTTTGGGAACCGCGCCACCCATTCCCACTAGTCATAAATACCAAGGTAAAACAACCCGAAGGGTATTTTGGAAAAACAATCCTAAATGCTCAAAATGACCAATCAGGTCGTTACATAGGTTTCAACTATTGGCCAGATAATTGAACGATTAAGCACAAGAATAAATAAGCAACCTAATATCAAAAATTCAATAGACAGAAACGATTGTCAAACTAAAACTTTCATGTTTTTACCGCAACCCTGAATAAAAGTTTTTAGCCACTCATGTTCATACAACACATCACGAATTTTTTGAAACATGAATTCATCTAAAAGAAACAAGAGTAGAGATAAACCGATGGTAGAATCTCTCCAAAACAACAAAAGTATTCTTTTGTCTTAAAAAAATATATCCAAGCCCCCATTTAGGCGTTAAAACATCCTATTTATATTGTAGGGTAATGCTTAGGTCGTTTAATACCATTCCCGTGCTATTGCTTGAGTAGAGTACTGAAGAGTCGGTAACATACTGAAGTCAGTCAAATTAACACCAAACATGCAAATAGATATTATATCATACGGACGAGGGAATACTTCAGATGTTTGGACGATCAAAATAAATTGTTCTTCCGCATGAATATACAAGCTATTGCTTGAGTAAAGTTCCAGAAAATTTAAATTATAAAAAGGGTAACAACAAAACCATTTATAAATGACACACTTAGCACTATTTAAATCTAATACTTTAGTCTATGCCCAATTTTTTTAAGTTATATGGGTATTTTAGCCATTACTATAAAGAATTAAGTATGTTCATTTGAATCTTGGTCCACAAAGGCTACTGTTTTCATTGGTTACCGTTCCTTTTGTTGAAATAAATTAGAAGCATCCCCTTTGAGTTGAGCTAAAGTCTCGATAAATTGAAATTTTCCCATTCTCCAAAGTCAACAATAACTATACCTCAATTAGAAGTTAATTTTTTCAGTTAATAGGAATCTTCAATTACAAGTTAATTTTAATTTGTACATGAACTTAAAAATTGTTGCATCCTCAGACTTTGCTATAAAAACAAGATAATTGAGTACTTATTAAATTCCTAGGCTTCCTAGAAAAAAGCAAACTAAATTCTTTGGTATCCTGACAAATTATAAAAATAAATGGGGAATTACACTTTTGAGTCGAGTACACTCTTTGTTCCACTTCATGTATAATGGGAATACACATATATAAGACGGTTGAAGAATCGAGATAGAAAAACACTCATACAGATATTCCATATACTTTACTAAAATATGTAAATGGAAAACTCAGGAATCGAGATTAATAACACACCAAAATGCAAAAATAGATACTCTGAACCTATGAATCTGGATTATACTTTTTTTTTGTTAACTAAAGTATTGTATTAGTCACCAAATTAAAAGTAAGGAATCAAAAATCATAGGCTAGGCTACACACAACCTGCCAGTCAAAAAAAAAAAAAACAGTAACACCAGAACCTGAAAGCTAAATTTATGCAAAAAAGTCCTTATTTTAGGAGGTGCTATAACACAAGTGACATAGGCAATCTCTTTCGCAATAGAGAACCAATCTCGGTTTGTTTTTTGTAAGACCCTTATGTTTTTTTTTTCAATCCAAATGCAATATACAGTCTCTGCATAAGTCATTCTGAAGGCATGTACTCTTTGGGAGTTACCACTAGAATTAGCTACCATCCAAGCAAGGTGTTGATCCATGTAGAAGTGGCGAAAAAGACAATAATATAATGTCATCCACTGCACCATTTTTTCCAAACTTCTTCTAGTTGCACATACAGATAGTCCCAAGATTCTTCATAATTTTGGCATAAAGAGCATATTGGATCCACCTGCATCCCCTACTTGATGAGTCTATCAGTAATTAAGATCCTTCTTTACATGAGAAGCCAAGTTATGAGCCTAGCTTCCGATCTTGTTCCATTCTTGTACATGATGGATTTCCATGGCACTTTACCATTAGTGTTGGTAATCTGCATCTAAGTGAGCATATAAAGAGTGAAAATGTTACACCTTGCATTTTGAGTCTTTGGATATTCCGAGACAATGGCGGAACGTTTAGGGCAAGATTATTTTTCGGTTTCATCGTAATGCGTAAGTCGTTGGACTCGGTAATATGGAATCATAACCGTCAGATCATGTTATCTTGATTTTGTGCGAAGTGGGCCCACAATCCTCGGTCTCCCTTATGTACGTGCCGTATCCCGGCCACCATCCCCGTATCATCATATCACAAACTCCAAAGTTAACGTGTCCCGATGTCCGCAATGATACGAGGGATTTGCGTCGGAATGTTCGTTCGGATATAATAGTCGACCACGAGTACATGTACGCCCCGGCGTTTTGAAGTGATAATCATAACTTGCAGAACGGAGTAATCGAAACTTGTGCAGATAAGACCCTCAATAATCAAATCAAATGATAAATCATAACACGTACCTTTCAAATGTCGCGGCCCAATTATGTCAAAATAGCACTTTCGAGAGTGTTCGTGCGTATCAAACATATATCACGATTCAACAAAATATTCGGTAATGGTCATGTTTCTCGCACGAATGATTCACCGCGATCGTTTCAAAGAAGTCTACGTTTTACCATAGTATACATGTATGTTCTTTTTGGGGATGGCACAATTACTTACGTCGAATCATGTTTCTAGGATCATAGGGCATATCAGAATATATTATCGATTCGTCATATTTACCATTTGACAACAGTACAATTATCAAAGATTCTTTTAGGCATTGTATAGAAATAAATCATTTAAAACCGTAGTAAGAGGTCTCGGATTCTGTGGGCCCACCTCGGGTCAAATCGAGGCGGCGGGCATAAGTTATGGATCTTAGACTTTATGAAATCATTTATAAGCGTTTGGGACAATCCAGGTCCATTTGGGAAGGTTTCGTACATATAAACCATGTTGACAACAATTTGTGAGTTCACGCGACCGAGGATTTGGCGCTATTTTCAATCTTGGATTATGGGACCGTATACCTGCAATCATGGCTCGCTTTCAAGCCTATTACACTCGATAACATGCCAAAGAAGGATGGAAAGGCTTTACATACCTTCGATATGCCTTACGCTTGTCCAATCTTAATTCCCGTTTCGCCAAAAAATCCGCAAATGGTCATCCTTGCCGTTTGCTATTCATGCAATTTAACATTTCAACTTTAGTTAAGTATTTCGGCTACCGCGTTTCATACCGCACACCACCTATAGATATTCCCCCGAGATTCAAGCTCAAAACAACCAACATCAACCAACAACAACATCAAGAACATCAACCACCACAACATAATAGAGACTATTTAGTCATTTTTCCAATGATAAAGTTATAACCCTCATTCCAACCTCGCATTTCGATGTGTCAAATCCAATATTTTCACATCCATTTTTGTCAAATCATTACAACACCATTATGTATTTTATAATTTTTCTAATAATATTTGAAAAAAAAAAAATTATGTTCCACCAAAGTCATAACTTATTCAATTCTTCCAATCTTTAACATATAAGTTCATAACACACTTCCATCTTCCAAATTCATCAACATTACTCACAATTTGCACCTTAAGCACTTCATTTTCATACATTTATAAAATCATGCTAAGGCAACATAGGGGATTGTTGACATTCCATTTTTATGAAACTTACATCATTTCTCCTACACATACATTGCAAGGATCACAACTAACACATTAAACCACATTAATTCCTTTCTATGAAGAAATGGAACATCACGGAGGCCATACCACATATTTCTAACTTCAACCAAATTCATTCATCCTTGATTATGACAATATAAATTGTATATATAAAGACTAGAATACAACAAAAAATTCACACGTCTTGCTTATATAACCATGCACACTCACGGTACATACATGGATGGACGGATAGTAAGGATATAAAATTCTATATTTTCATAGTTTCCACTCATTTATACATACTAAGACATAACCCAACCATCATAACATAATAAAAAGAGAAAATCTTACCTTTTTCCAATAAATTCTCCTTGCTACCACAACCGGAATTTATCAAACTAATTATACCAACTTGGAGAGCACCTTGCACTTGCTATGAATATGAAGAAATTTCATGAATTTGAGTATAAGAGACAAACAATCAAGGTGGCCTAAAGAAATTTTTTTTTCCTTTCTCCCAGTTTTTTTTTTCCAAGGGCCGAAACGGCCTCTTGTTCTTTCTCTCTCTCTTGATTTTGTTTTGATTTTTGAATTTTGTGGGAGGTTTATCTCCCTTGGATCTTAGTATGGTCACATGACTAATCATGTGACCAACTCATGAGTGTGTGATTGGCCGGCCACCTATGGTTTGGGCCTCAATTTTTCTCTTTTTTTTTTAGCCCAACTCATTGTAGTTCTCGTTTTATAATTCCCGAAATAAATTTCCAAAATTCCAAATTTGCCCTTGGCCTTCTCCGATATCTTTACGCCAATATTTTTCCATAAACAACATAGAAGTCAATTAAGATCAAAAATATTAACTTATGACGAGAGAGTGGAAAATTGTTTCAAATTTTCCGAATAGGCGAAAATGCCGGATATAACAATTTCTAGGTGGACCACAAAGATAGCTCATGGGCGTCATACTTTGTAAGGGCATATATCACAAGCTATTGACACATCTCTATATAATCATCAAGACTATGAACCCATAAACACAAGCCAACATGTTACACCTTGCCATAATACTATACGACAATATGAACTAATAAGGCGGGACATCTAGCTACATATTATTTCTACGTGTTTCACATAGGTAAGTCGTTGGAAAATATTATAGTGTGGAAATATTGCTAAAGACTATATACACAAAAGAGAAATAAAATGGCATTATGGAAATATTTGAAAAGGTTCCGAGGCAAAATGGTCATTTCATGAAGCTCAAGGATCCGATCTCGTAAAAGAGGCTTCCATATTGGCATGTGAACACAACATCCACAAAAAGGACGACTAAATAATAAGTCATCTTTAAGAATGAATAGCAACAGAAAATCTAGAAGAATAAAAAGATAAAAAAACCGTTTATACCTCGTAATACCTATATATATATATATATATATCACGTTACTTCATTTTAATTAAGAGAGGGGAAACATTTTACATATCCATATACAAAAAAAATAAAAAAGAGCAACCCGGCCAAGACAAGGCTCGATTATATAGGTGCTCACAAAAAATTGGACTCATGTTTTCCTAATATCGTGGGAGGCCCTCGTCGTCGTGGAGTAGTTGTTGGAGCAAAAAATCTTGGTTTGTGCAATAATAAGACTAGCCGTGGAATATCACAAAATAGCTATATACATATATATTTTTCATGTACATGAAAGACCAAATGATATTGTATATGTTGATGTAAGGTCAATAACCTCCGATTTATATTATGAAAATATAGTGTTATGTGTGAAGTATCTCACATGTGAAGGACAAGTAATGTGTTTTGGTTGTTGTTATCAAACAACAATGAATAAAATCAAGAAATGATGAAATATCCATAATCTCATAATAGCATCAAATGTGGCTTTGAAATCTCCAAAAATGGGATCATCATGGTGGAACATACTTATATTTAGTGGTATAAGAATAAGGAATTCATAAACATTCTAGCTGAGTGGTAATGTCAAGAAATGGATGAGAATTCAAACATGTATGGGTTCATAAGAAAAGATCATATGTAAGTTTAGAAAAACGGTGTAGTTAACATTTTTTTGGTCTCCTACTGAATTATGTAACATATCCTTCCAAGCTCGTAGATCTAGGTTAAGAACATGTATGGCAATAAAATGTTGGCTTATCATCACATGCTTTTGAAAGTTTCGGGTTAAACATGCCAATCAAGTTGTTGGAATATTATGTAAATGGAATTTTATATTGAATATATTGAAATCACAATACCAACAATCAATAGAAATAAAAACAACAGAACATCAACAACATCATCATCAATACTAAAGTATTCCATAAAACATCCCACACGATGTTTATTTGATTTCTGGTTGAAAATTTGCCGAGAGAGAATCCATTTAATAGCGCCGAAATCTTCTCAAATAAATTTAAATCAAATCATTAAGGAGAGATTCATACATTGTCCTCACTAGAACCGCAATGAATCTCCAATATCCACCTTGAAACCAAGCCAAGATTCACCACAATACGATGCTATAATCATGTGAGGCTTATTTTCTTTTATGGCAACCTAAATCAGTTATGATATAAAATGTGATTTGAGGTAAAATTTTATGGCTCTTGATTTGGGAGAAAGTTCTAGAGGTTTGGAATATATTTAGGGGTGTTTGGATGAAAAATAAAGGTTTAAAATGTTTATAGATGAGTAAGTATGAAAAGGTCTTGCACCAAAAGAATTTTTACACACTCATAACTTCGTATGTTATCTTGATTTTGTGCGCCTGGCTCCATCCTCTAACTTGTAACATCCATAACTCTCTACTCCGATGTCATATCGAAGAACGGTTTGTTGCGTTGGAAACTAGACTCAATGAAATTTAATTTAGGATTTTTTTCCACCTCAAAACTCTTGATGTACTATGAGATATACTTACTCTAAAGTTGACCCAAAATTTCTGTCCAAAATTCAACCGAATTTTCTCAAATTTTTGACAAACTTATTTTCTTCGATTTGCTTGATCGCAGAACCTTTAGACACTTGATTAAGACTTTTTAAGAGTATTCCTTAACCTTATAAGGATTCCATGACCTCTCTGAGATTACGTTAGTTTACTCATGACGCAAACGACGTAAAAATTTTCAAGGTGTAACAAAAATCGAGTTCACTCTTTGTTGTACTTCATGTATAATGGAAATACACATATACAAGAATGATGAAGAATCGAGATATAAAAACACTCCTACATATATTCCATATAGTTTACTAAAATATGTAAATGGAAAGCTGAAAAATCGAGATTAATAACACACCAAAATCCAAAAATAGATACTTTGAATCCATCAATATGGATTATACCTTTTTTTGTTAACTAAGGTAATGTATTAATCACCAAATTAAAAGTAAGGAATCACAAATCATAGGCTAGGCTACTCACAACCTACCATTCGGAAAAAAAAAACATAGCAACACCAAAACCTAAAAGCTAAAGTTATGCATAAAAGTCCTTATTTTAGGTGGTGCTCTAACACAAGTGACATAGGAAATATCTTTTTTCAATAGAGAACCAATCTCGGTTTTTTTTTATGTAAGGCTCTCATATTTCGTTCCATCCAAATGCAATAAACAATCTCCGCATTTAAGTCATTAGAAGGCTTGGGTACTCTTTGGGAGTTACCACTAGAATTAGCTACCATCCAAGCAAGGTGTTGATCCAAGTAGAAGTTGAAAAAGACTTTAATATAATGTCATCCACTGCACCATTTTTTCCCAACTCCTTCGAGTTGCACATATATATAGTCCCTCGATTCTTCATAATTCTGGCATAAAGTGCATATGTGGATCCTCGTCACGGCTCCATCCCGACATGTCGATGTGTGTTATGTAATGAATAATTAACATTTTGTCAAGTTTGAGAAGCCAAGTTATGTATTTTATAATTTGTTCCATTTTTTGAAAAAAAATGGGTTTCCATGGCACTCTATGATTAGTGTTGGTAATGGGGTCTAAGTGCCCATCACTCCCTCGGAATCGGGGGAGTAAAAAATCTTCCCAAGTGCCACGACCCAAATATCATCGTGATAGCACCCACACTAACCCCCCTGGTGGGCGAACCATCCCCTTGATTAATTATTTATTCAATTACCAAAATAACTTAAATAACAAGATTAATAATAGATAGTCTAAGTCAATACCATAGATAATAATAAGTGTAGAAATATTAGTCATAATACAACCCTAAAAAATGAAGTCATCATACAAGAATTCTAATCAATACTATCTAGAATAATACAATTGTCTGAATATAGTGAAAAATGTCTAAGGTATAAAGATAGACAATAGAGAAGGAATCCCTAGGGCTGCATGGTAGGAAGGTAGCTCACCCTCGGATCCTGGTAGCTACCGCATCAAGGCTAGAAACGAGGTCTTGTTGAAGGTCCTGCCTCACAATCTGCGCTCCTAAAAAGTGCAGCAAAGGTAGTAGCTGTACATACACGTACCTGTCATCATAGGCCGGCTAAGATTAGCTCACACATATAAAACATAGAATCAGACAAGATATGTAGACAGGCACAACATCTACATATAGGTCACAAATAATCAATAGCCGAGTCATAGCCTCTGGTGTAGTACCTAAACACAAGTCTGCCAAGTCTTTCACTATTCTTTGAATAGTCACAACATAAGTACAACCACAATCCAATCAGTAGATGTAAAATGAAATGATGATATATGAAATGCAACGAGACGGATTTCAATGCAATGCAGTGGCTAATAACACAACGTGTACACATATTTTTCTGACGAAAATCTCGATGTCTTGGTAGTCATGACCCTTGGGGGACCCATGGTTTCCATGTACCAGCCACTCCATACAAAGCCTCCATAAACTAGCAACTCCGCATAAATTCCAGAGATGACTTTCATATTTCACGTTCTATCATATGTTTCCAAAGTCCTTTCTGATCAATTGTTCCATAATTCTTTCATCACGCTGTTTTCCACAACATTTGCATCATGCATGAATGTATAAATGTTGAATGCGATATCAATGAAATCAAGCCAATGAGTATGTGTCATACCCTAATTTCCGATAGGGTATGATGGGCACCCGACCCTTACCTAGGGCCGAGCGAACCCGCTGACTAACGTAACACTCATGACCACACTGGGCCCACAAAACATAACATACACACGATATGAAAATTTTTCGTAAAAACAAACATGCCTTTCGTTTTTTTTTAACCAAATAAAATCGCAATCGTATGAAAAGCGTAATGTAAGGCATAACGAACTTCGGCTTATATAGCCGCTTGCCAAACACATCGGTAGCATAATGCATACAAACACACCGCTTACATAGCCGCTTACAAACGGACCCGACATATCATACACTCGACATCGTCGCAAAGTCTCTATCATAACTTCGAACACCATACAAAGCACTCGACTCGGCGGCCTCCGAGGAAATGGAGCTCGCCAATCCAGCCGGAGCATCTTCGCTAACATCACCGACTCATCCGTGGGTACTGCGTGGCATGAAACGCGACCCCGAAGAAAGGGGTCGATGCGGAATATGTAATTTGAGCATGTAAGCATAGCATACATCAACGAGGTCTTAACCGAAGGGAAATGCAAAAAGTGAAGTTGTAACAACCCAAGCACTTACATCCGACACATACAAATTAAACATACTCATACCGAACACATCATAATCGTCATACGAAATAACATTAACGATGTGGGATTTGTCTAGTCCAATGTGGAATTTTACCTCATCACGGATTTGCCCCACCATCGGTGAACAAACTCATCATAGCATCATACATTATCACATACCAAATGCGGCCCATGGGACCGGCGGACGAACGTGGTCGCCACCCTATCTGGCGCCACAACACAACATAACTCCGGAAGATTTCAAATCTCGTATCCCGAACACAACACATCATCACAACACATCATAAGCCATATCACAAAGATAACTTCATAAACGGAACCCGGCCTATGGCGAGGTCTCGGGAACCGTAACACAAAGATAACACCGGAGTATATTATAGTGCGCACGATCACATACAGGCCGGGATCCGGTGAAAGAGGTAACACGAACGCACGAGTAGATCGTAAGTAACCACACGCGTATCGGACATCATCACCAGGACTCAACCGAATGATCGGAACGAACCCTCTTTTTTTGAAAATCCAAAACCATAGGCAAAACAAGTTTTCTCCGAATCTCGCTCGGGGCCTGTCAAACCGATCTTCAGAAACCGTTGTTACGTATCAAAATCATGGGCATAAAATCCTTATTTCCAACTCGACAGAAAAATAAATAATCATAGTGAAGGAAATATTAGATTTTTCGAAAAATCCATAAAGGTAGCATAGAAAGGCCGCGGGCCCCACGGACGGGTACCGACCCCCGTCCGAGCCCGACTACGAGGGGTAGGGGAGAGTGATGCCTTATGAACTTACATATTATGTTTTGGGGCGTTTCGAGGTCGTAGCGCAAAGATTACGGACGTTCGTAGTTTGAGTCGTTTAGGCATATATCTCTTTTGAACAAAAATTCTTTTGAAAATATAACTCTTTTGCTACGGAAATTTAAGCATACAAAAAGACGTAAGGATCATAACCCGACCGTATTAAGGATACGAATATCAAGGAACATATAAGAATCGCTTCTTGCATTTCAAACTCAATCATATCCAAAACATACGGGCCATAACACGACCATACTAAGGATGCCACCAACATCAAAGCAAACACGAATCACAAACATACTCGAAATTTACGAATGGAATTACCCCGAGGCACAAATCATGTCATACCTTAGTTCCGTCTAAGACATGCCAAAAAAAAGAAAAGAAAGCACATACTGGTTTGCTTCCTAGGCTAATCCAAACTCAAACCTCGGTGCTCAAAATCTACAATAACATCGATAGGCATCGAACATTAGTCATACGCGCTAAAGAATCCAATTCCAAACCATTACTTTTTCTCTTTTGGTGACATTTTTTATAAGTGCACAACAGAGATTTTAACTCGGCCAAATTCATCAACAGCAACCAAACCAACAACCATCCAAACAAGATTTAAGAACATTCCGAACAATCCACAAAGTATTCAAGACAATCCCAACAATATGCTATGAAACCCGAAACCTTCCTGTTATATCCCGCATTTTATGCAACCGGATAATTCAGGACAATCGCGGGAAGACAATAAGCAAGGCCATATTTTATTTTGTTTGGCATATGAGTTGCTTATGAAAAATTTAGAAGTGGAAATAATGAGGAAGGTCAAGGGCATAACGGAAATTTGCAATACGACTCGTGGAAATATGGAGAAAGACGAAGGGCAAATTTGGAAGTTGGAAAAATATTTCGTAAATTACAAGAACTAGCCAAAAATACAAAGTGGGCTTGAAGTTTTTTTCTAAAAAGAGAAAGGCCCAACCGGCCACATCTTGGGCCAAGCCCATGGGGGAATTAATTTTGAATTTTAAAAGAAGACCAAGTCTTCAAAATTCAAAAAAATCTCTAGAAAAATCAAGAAAAGGGAGGAGAATTCTAGGAGGGGAAGAAAGGAGGCATGTGGCTAAAATTGAGGGACCTATGTATTAATAAAGAAAATTTGTGGAAGAATTATATAAAGTCATCTTTATTCCATAATTCATTAGAGAATTCAAGAACAAAAAAAAAGAGAAGGAGAAAACAACCCAAGGCCTATTCGGCCAAGAGAAATATTCAAGGAAAATTGATAAAAATTTCTCCAAAAATTATTTCCTACTAAGTAAAGGGTCCCTAGCAAGGTGGAGTGGTTTTTGGAGCAAGAGGAACATCTATTTCTATAAGTTGGAATCTCTACTCAAGTGAAGAATTGAAGAAAAGGTGAGGTTTGACTCTTCTTGCATGTTATGGATGATTTTGCATGTGTAGGGTGTAAGAAAATGGATGAAATTCATGGAAGAGAAAAAAAAAGTGGTGTGGCCGTGTATATATATATGTGTGTGTGTGTGTGTAGAAATCATGTTCTAAATGAATTTATCTAGTGTTTGGCTATTATTGTTGTGAATACTATGTTGATAATGGAGATTGAATGAATTTGGAGAGAACGTGGTTGTGTGTGTGCATGATATGGCCGTGTAGTGTGTGTGTGTATGTGACCGTGTATACTTGATGTATAGTCATGTATATTGGTGAGTTGTGAAAGAATAATGAGCGAGTTGTAATTAACATCTTAGTCGTTGTGAAGTAGATGTTATATCGCAAATAAAGACTTGATAAGTTTGGTGAAGTATTGGCAATTGAAAGATCGTGTATATTGAAAAATAATGTTCTTGCATGGATAGCATGTAATGATATTAGTATGATGTTGATGGAATATATATATTATAAGGTTGTTATTGTGTTCATTGAAGTCGGAAGGTTTGAAGAAAGTAGTAAATTGAGATTATGCATCTTGAATGGAATATGAATTGCTAGTATGATTGT
>NW_026727001.1:0-30253 GCF_029784015.1 Lycium ferocissimum
GAAATGGAACTTAAACCAATTTTTAACTAAGTTTAAAACTGGACTAGCGTTTTAAATAAAGGCAAAACAGTTTAGAAATTGATTACGTGGCAAAAGTATTTGGGCCTTCTGCCCCTTCGTGAAAATTAGTATCTTTAAAATAATTGGACTATTTTGGGCCTTAAGCCCACTGATGAAACCAGACTGCTCCCAGAATTTAAAAAAAATGAAAATTTCAATGAATAGCCTAATGTTGTTTAAATGGTGGATTTATTTTCAATGAAAAACACCCCGAATACTTTTGAAAAAAATCTGGGTCTTTTGTTAAAGTTAAGGTTTTGATCTTGCTTGAAATAAAAACAGACTGCTTTTGACTTGGACTAAAAGTTATTTTTGAGATTATTTGGGCCAAAGGATTCAAAGACATGTGGACTAAGAGCAAAAAAGGATATTTGGGCCTGGAAGCCCAACATTATATTTGGATTACTTGAACTTCTAACTTGGATAGATTTCTGAAAAAGGACTTTGGGCCTGGAAGCCCAATACTACACGGACTGAAATAAGAGGAATGTTTTTGGACCAAGATTGAGGTATGATGGGATTTGGACTTCGAATATGGTTTGACCTTATGGCCTTCAAAACTGATAAAATTTGGCCTTAATAAAAATTTCCTTTTTCTTATCTATATAAATGTATCTCTGTGTGTGTGTGTGTGTGTGTGTGTATATATATATATATATATATATGTATATGTATAAATATAGGAGAATACTCCATATTTTCTTATATAAAATAAAAATCCCTAAGAACTAAACTCATCTTATTAGGACTAGAATAGTAGCGACTCTACTCGGGAGAAATTCCGGGTGTGTCCTAGTCCGGCAATAAAGTGAGTTGAATATTTACGTGGATTTTCAAACCCAAAAACCCCTTTTCTAAGGGGACTTTTTGCCAAAAATTTTCTCGGATTAATGATATGAATGAATGACAACTTTGCAAGAAAGAAAACATTTTAGCAAATACTAACAATTTATCACACATTGAAGATTGTAGGTCAACCATAATCTACGAATCTTTAATACTAGGGTGCATAAAACCTTCCCTACGGGATCGTCAGAACCCTTACCTCGAACTTTGGTACTAAAAATATTTCTCTCTTGCTTGAAAAATCTTTTACCTGATTTTCCTAATTTCCCTTAATAAATATGGTTGCGACTCTAAAAATACTAAAATCCATTTAGAGCACGAACAACCTCGAAGTAGATTTTATGCACCCACGTAAAAGTGAATCGTAACAAGTAGGACCTGATATCAGCTGATTAGTGAGCTCCCTTTATTCGGAGTTGCCAGGTCTTTTGGAGTCTTTCTTTTGTGACTGTAGATTGGATGGGTAGGTTGAGGCCCTATCTCGACCATGATACAATTATGATTTCTTTAGAGGCTTGTAGACGAGTCCTGTATATAGTGTGTCAGTATGATAGCCTTGCCAGTTTGTATATGTCTATTTTGGCACTATTGGCTCTGTACGATCATAGTAGCCTCGTCGGCTTGCTTAGTTGTATGTGTATGTTTTGGGTGTCTGTGCCTAGTTCAGACGAGATAGCCGGTGTTTATATATATCCAGTTTGTATCCTTGTTGGTATTGTCTGTGCGCAGGTAGGCCCTATCGGCCTAAGTTGAGGACTACCACCCTAGAGTTACAGATTCAGAGTGGTTTGCTCGAGCCGAGTATGACACCGAGTGTCGGGCGTGACGAGTATGCAAGGCAATAGATAACTGAAACTGAAACTAAATTGAAAACGTAATAATCTGGAGGCCAAAGAATTCCCTGAATATCTCACCTGACCTGTCTCATACGAAATGCAATATAATACTATCATATATCTCACTGACCAAGTGGCCAGGCAACTGTAAAATCTCACTGACCGGTCAGTTTGGCAAATCTGTCTCAATGACCCGCCGGCCAGGCAATCTATCTCACTGACCAAGAGGCCAGGCTAAATAAAATGTCTTATTGACCAAGTGGCCAGGCTAAATAAAATGTCTCACTGACCAGGTGGCTAGGCTAAAGAAAATATATGTTCAACATGCTGTATATCATATATATACTGAATATATGAAGATGTCAACATGTCTTTCTCTAGCTCTTCTACCAACAATGAACTAAGGAAAGGATAGGATCCCTCTGAAGATACAATACCACATCCAAAAATGTTACACCTCTATGACAGCTCTAAACAATAGTTCTCTTTCTTTAAGATTCGATAAGCCTTACTGTCTATGGATCATGCTAAGAAAATAAATGATAGCCATTACATACCTATATGATATCCTCCTTAGTCTATAATTAAGCTCGCAGAATCTCCTCGCGTCTACAACAAGAGAAATGATGTCTTCGTCAACAAATAGTGTCGCAACTATCATACTTTGCTAGTCTTATAACATACAAAAAATCGACCAGGTCCTCCCGTGTTTATACTACATCCCAAAGGACACTAAGGGTCATCAAAAACCCAACAAAAAGAACAACAATAAACAATAGGAACAACTACAATATAATCCAATATAAACCTCTCCGGTTACTTTAAGAATCATATCGAGCGGCAAGCTCATTTAACAAATAACAAAGCATAATTCAAACACAACTTTCCTTTCATAATTCAGTACACACCCTTCATGACATTATGCTTATATTTAATATATCATATTTAACTCAAAATATCTTTAAAATGTATTCCAAAACAATCCATACTCCTACGCCTCACCCTTTACTTTATATTCATAGATTTTATATATTTTCTTCTCCTTCTTTTTCCAACTAACATATGAATAATCCCAATAACCATAGTTGCAATATATTCAGGTTATAATCCCCAATTTACATCCATTAGAAGTCATATTTAAACATTCAAAATAGTCCCTACAAAACAGTGGCTTAACTTAACTTATTTCGATGTAGTCTTGCGGTGTTTGGCTTCTAACAACTTTACCAACATAAAATTAAGCTAAAACACAACCAAAGGGGTGTGATACCTACCATAATAAGTGCATATAATCCAAGAACCACGACTAAATCAGTTCAACTTCACCCTCAATCACTATACAATACCATAAGCTTGCTACTCTTGTAGTTTCCAACTTTCTTGATGGAAGATTTGGTTGTTTCCACTTGATTTTGGCCGTGGAACCTTAGGATTATGAAGCAAAGGGTTTTGGGGGTGATTTGGGTATGGAAATAGTGAGAAATACGAATTAAAATGAGCTGTAGGCGTTTGATATATATCAAAATGTTTCCACCGCCTCAAGTGGGTCCCAGCGAAGCTGACTGCGCAGTCTCGCGGAAACGCGAATATCTCTCTGTTCCGATGTCGCATGGACGAAAAGTTTAATACGTTGGAAACTAGATTCGTAGACCTTCAATATGGTAGGTGGACCACCCCGTAAATATAAGTACATTGGGAGAAAAGCTCAGTGACATTAGACCCAAAATTAAGTAAAATTATGAACGTAACTTGCGACAACTTTTCCCTATTTTTGTTTTACAACTCGCTTAACTTCAACACATAACATATGATAATTAAGAACTTCAAACACCTTGAAATAAGACCTCCTTAGCATATTAAGCATTGCTATTTTTTACCCCGAATGTACGGGTTACAGCATCTTTGATTCGTTTAACCTCCAATCCTCACGATGCTTCCTTAACACCTGTTATAACCTTTCATAAGTCACTAAACATGAACTTAAACCCTTATAAATATAAGATGGGTATTTCTAATCTCGTATAACCTCGGGGATAACCCCAGTGTCCAATACAATGCCAACTAACATACGGTGGATCTCAACATACAAAACTGCGAGATGTAACATTTTTGTACAGATAGACAGACTAACAGACCTCCCAAGTAGACAGGATTTGATATCAGATGATTGGTGAGCTCCCTTGTTCGGAGTCGGCAGGTCTTTTGGAGTCCTTCTTTTGTACTTCCAGACGGAGCCCTATGCCGACAATGATATAGTTGTGCTTTCTCTAGAGGCTTGTAGACTCGTCCTATGTATAGTGTACCAGTGTGATAGCCTTGCAAGCAATGTATATGTCTATTTTGGTACTGCTGGTTTTGCGCGATCATAGCAGCCTCGCTCGATATATATATATATATATATATATATATATATATATATATATATATGTGTGTGTGTGTGTGTGTGTGTGTGTGTGTGTGTGTGTGTGTATGTGTGCCTAGTTTAGACGAGGTAGCTAGTGTTTATGTATATCCATATTGTGGCCTTGCCGGCTTGTTGGTACTGTCTGTGTTCAAGTAGGCCCTATCGACCTAAGTTGAGGGTTAGCCTCTAGAGTTACATATTCAGAGTGGTTCGCTAGGGCCGAGTGTGGCACCGGTTGCTGGCCACGCCTCTCCAAATTTGGGGCGTGACAAACACTTAGTATCAGGGCAGGTCTGTCCTAGGGAGTCTATAAGCCATTTCTAGTAGAGTCTTTTTTATAGATGTGTTGTGCACCACATTATATAAATAAGGAGCCGCAGGACATTTAGGAGTTGGTTACCCCTCTTTTAAATCGAAATCGTGTTGTAGTGCTGAGTTGTAGGAGTTTGGGGTCTATTCTTA
The DNA here is from genome assembly GCF_029784015.1 of Lycium ferocissimum. Taxonomy (NCBI): domain Eukaryota; kingdom Viridiplantae; phylum Streptophyta; class Magnoliopsida; order Solanales; family Solanaceae; genus Lycium; species Lycium ferocissimum. The sequence goes on from NW_026727001.1 coordinate 4,609, forward strand.
TATGTGGTGATTGTATATAGATATGCCTGTGATAGGAGTTGTTTCAGCTATCTAGAATTCTCAGACGATAACGGGAATGGAAGCGAGTTGCACCATGGAGGATGACTCATCTGAGATTATGCCCTTTATTAAGAATGATCCGTCTGAGATTCGAGATGAGTTATCACTATGGGTGTCTTCCAACCCCGAGTGTTGGTATGTTATGAGTAAGCCTTAAAAGAAGAGCTAAAAGGATTCATGACTAGTTCCACTTGGGTACCGCAACATGAGTTATGTAGGGAAGGCAATGTATATTCTGACATAATTGATTGATTCTCGAACTACGTACCATGATAGAGCACTGGGGCATGTGGGGTCCTTCGAGGGATTGAGAAGAAAAGAGTAGATTCTTGGGAGTCATCCATGACAATCAGACTCACCATGGGCGCGATTATATCACTTCCGATCCTAACAAGATCAAAAGATTAGGCGAGGGATAGTGGTCAAACCAAAATGGGTCGACAAAATGAGTAGGCTTTCGTAAGATCCCCGAGTGGTAATAAATGAGAAGCCGCTTAACTCGAAAATTACGAATGGAGCGTGGAGGGGGCAGCAGGTATTAGTTAACAACTTTCCCAAACTTATACCAAAGCGATTTATTTCTGGGCAAAAACTAGAGATCCCGAGGCCATGGCAAGGTTCATATGTATCGGGATCCCGGGTAATATGAGAATTTTAGATACCAAAGGATCCGGACATTGATATGGCCGGTAAGCAAGAGGCATGTTAAAGTACAAAAAGGTCATTGTTTTCATGTAGTTGATCGCTTACCTAACTTATCGTTGTCGCCGCGAATGAGCACATACCGGGCCTTGTTGTATGAGTGATGGGAGTTGCTTCTGGTGTGAAACACAATGGCATAAGGTTCGTAAATGTCCTAGGCTAGACCCATAGAATAAGGTAGGGAGAGGAGGAGAACCTACGGATTGTGCACATCGTACAACAAGAGTATGAACAATGACGATAGGTATACCTACTTTTTTGATAAAATATCTACATACCTATGAGTGTAGTGTTGATATGTTATATGTTATGATGTAATGATAACTCTTAAAGTATTGCCGATAGAGCTAAAAGGATTCATCAAAGGAAAAAAGAGTAATGTCAAGAGTAGAGACTTGGACGGGATTTCTGGCTGAACGACAGTTAAGATTTTGTTTATGTTATGATTAATTGGTAAGGTTAGGGGTGCTTGGTTAATAAGGTAATGATATGTTTAGACAGACGCCATTTTTCTTTGTAAGAAGGGTCACGGGAAGGACACATGTATGTTTTAATTGGGCGGTTAAGTTTACCTACGCAGTTATAAGTAACGAATGTTATATGCAATAGGTAAGATGCAACCAGGTCATAAGTTAGGGGTGAAGTGCAGATGATGGAATTAGAAAAGAGAATAGATTATAAGAGTTATGATATTTTGCATCCATGACAATACGATATGAGCTTGCGAGGTCCTTATGAAGGTAATTATATCACTTCCGATCCTAACAAGATCAAATACGATTAGAAAGGGCTAAAAGATGGCATGCGTCACTCGATGAGTTATAAAGCGACAAGAATATGATTGGTTATTATCTACAAAGTTTTTATGAGATTACATAGGCAAAAGTTATAAAGAGCATGGACAAACACGGAGATATATATATATATATATATATATATATATATATATATATATATATATATATATATATATATATATATATATTATAAACGTGTGGTAAAGATGGGTAATAAATGATCAGAAGCACATAGCTTAACTCGAAATTACGAATGGAGCGAATAAGTCATGTAGGAATAAAGGTGTTGTTCGTGTATTAGTTAATCATCCAATGTGTGATTAATTTGGGGCTAACAAATTGCATACTTGCTTGGGGTGAGCCGCCACTTAGGGAAAGCAGTATTGGAGAGCCCCCGAGATAACGTATAGTTCGTGGACTTTATGATTTTGTTATTACTCTTAGGCAAATTAACCCTATAAGGGGAAAGAAGTAATTTCGCTACACCTCAAGGCGAAACAATGGTTACTAATTGAAAGGATAGAAAAATACTTATGATAATTGTATACATTCCCCATATTAATGGGTAATAGGAGAATTTTAGATATCTTTCAGCAAAGTAAATTAACCTGGACATTGATATGGTCCCCTATGATAGACTGAAGTTTCAAGTAAAAAGGGGAGTTAATGATGTTAAAGTACAAAAAGGTCATTGTTTTCAAGGAAGGATCGCTTACCTAACTTATTATGGACCGAGTCGTTGGACGCGTATCGGCCGTACGACATAGCAAACAATTTGAGTCTGACTTGTGTGTAAACTCAAGAAGAAATAGAGAGAATTGAAGGGAATACTTAATGAAGAAAGATTTTCAGAATGTAAGAGGATGATTAATAACGATTGTTCAGGATTGGTAAGACGTGGATAATTATTATGGACGTGTTAAAAGGAAGACACACTCGTAACGGTAAATATATATATAATATGCCGTTGTATCAAGGCCATATTATGAGGGAGTGTCAAGTGAGAAATAAGTAGCAGGTATGCCGAGGACGATGAACATTGCTAGTTCGGAACCGCCTATTTAAGCTGATAAGTGTTTTCCCGACCGGATAGAATATATGAAAGTATTCAAGAAAAGGCCGTAAAGAGTTGGCCTAAACCTACGGATTGTCCTAAACCTACGGACTTGAAAATTTTGAAAGTCACTAGTGTTATATCCCGTATTTTGTACGTCGGGATAATCCGAGTTAACTACGATAAGATAGGGACAAGACTATTCCGGATACGAAGTAGAGATTTTTGTTGTTTTAAAAGCATAAGTTGTGTATGATTTTATTGGCATAGAAATATTGAAGAAAAATTTGGGGGGTCAAAAGTTATTTATAGAAAGTATTTATTTCATGAAAAAGGGAAAAAAAAATAGGGGCCATGTGGCCGGCCACCTTGGTGTGGGCCATGGCCACATGGTTGGCTATTATATGAAAATAAAAGGATGACTAAGTCATCTTATTCCATCATCTTCTCCATCTAGAAATTTCAAGAAAACTTGGAGAGCAAAAGGAGAAGGCCATACGGCCATAGGAGAAAAAAATTTGAAGACCAAAATTCACTCCCAAAAAAATATTTTCTTCTAGTTTCTCTACTAATTAGAAGGTGAAGAACAACATGGAGTGGTTGTTGGAGTAGCAAGAACAAGAATTTATTCAAGAACCAACTCTAGATAAGTTGAAGAATCAAGTGAAGAAGGTAAGGTTCAATCTTCTCTTTTATATGTTATGGATGGTTTATGTGTGTTGTAGTATGCCAAAATGAATGAAATTCATGAAATTATAATTGTTGGAGTTTGGCCGTGGATTTTGCATTGTGGCCGTGTGCATGCCATGTTGTATAGGAGTAATGAATTAATGGTATTTGGCATGTTTGCATGTTGTTGTAGTGTGTAGAAATGAATGAAACTCATGGAATGTTGGGGTTGGAGTTGTTGTTTTTAAAAATGGGTTGATTTGGTGTAGGCATGTTGGAAAAATTTTATGTGGTATTTTAGTTGTTGTCGTCATGGATTCTATGTTAATAATGAAAGTTTAATATGAACCAAGTTGAAGTGGAATGGTTGTGGGCTGATTTGGAAGTTAATGTAATTCTTATGTAGATTTTATATTCATGGTAATGACATTGTTAATATATAGATTGTTGGTGTAATTCATGAATTTAGAAGAAGAACAAAAGGTGTTGTTATGGTTGCTCTCGGGTTTGGGTTGGTTTCGGGTGAAATGGAGCTTTGTTTGGGTTGTTTGAAATATTGTGTGAATTGTTTAAAGTGTCCCTGAATATTGTTTGAATGGCTTCGGATTAGTAATTGAACGTATGAGCATGAATATCGGTTTGAACGTAAGTGGTCGAATTGAAAATAATGAATGTTGTTGAATTATGTAGTAAAGGGGTGCTAATGTTAGAATACGTTTAGAATTGCTTATTGATGTTGCTAGTATGTTGTTGGTATAGTTGTTGATGAATTTGGCCGAGTTGAATTCTCGGGTGTTGGATTGGGAAATGCTGCCCAAATTTCTGTAGAATTAAGTGTTAGTTTGGGATTGAACTCTTAAGTGCCTTTACCTAATGTTTGGCATTTAATGGCGTATTGTAGATCTTGGGAAGTCCACGACGTAAGTTTGGATTAGCTTGGAGAGCGAACGAGGTATGTAAAGCTCACCCTTTCCTTCTTTGGCATGTCTTAGACATAAGGGAAGAATCATACGAGTCTCGGGGAATTTCTATTCTTACGATCCGAGCGTGTTTCCGACTTTTATTCACCTCTTGACATTAACATTCTTAATGTAGGCATGTTATGATCCTTGTGTCCTTTGTATGTTTAAATTTTAAGTGTTACATAAGGAATTTTGTTCTTAAAAAGATTCTGAAACTACGAACGACTGTAACTTTCACAAAAAGGCTCGGATCGCCTCGATATGCTCGTAGAAGGTCCCGTAGCGTATGATGACTCTAACTTTCATAGGTGGGCCCGGATTGGTTTGATACTTGTCCGTGGGCCCCCAAGACGTTCCGTTGTATAGTTCTAACGATTTGATTGAAAGAACCTAATATGCCTACTATTCTGATCTCCGAGTATGATTATTTATTTATTTACCGAGTCTGAAATGAAGATTATTACGCATATGATTCCGATACGTAGCTATGATTTCTAAAGTTCGGTTTGAAATGTTCCAAGGGATGTCCGAAAGGTATGTGCTATAACTATTGTCCCAATTTTCGAATGATAATTCGTTTACTTTGTTTCATCGAGTCTTTGGAATGATTTATGTGCATATGGTTTCTCACTACTCTGCTCGTGCATGCCTCAATGCATCTTTCACTGAGTCCCGGGCCGGGTACGTATTCGTGCACAGTTTCACTGCATTATTCACCGAGTCCCTCACTAGAGGGCCAGGTACGATATATATATATATATATATATGATGTGATGATATGGGGATGGCGGCCAGGATGGCATCTGATGATTCTATTCACCGACTCCCTCACTAGAGGGTCGGGTACGGCATACACATATGATTATATGATTACTATGCATGATGATTATATGACTTCATCCACCGAGTCCCTCACTGGAGGGCCGGGTACGCTATATGTATAAAATGATTTGATGATATGATATTGACACGCATAATATTTGATTTAAAGGCAAGTTTTTAATTTTCTGATTACTATACTTATTTCGATAAATTCCAGTTCGGTTATGATTCTATCTATTGTATTTCGTGCTTTACATGCTCAGTACATATTCCGTACTGACCCCCTTTCTTCGGGGGCTGCGTTTCATGCCGCGCAGGTACAGATACTTGTTTGGGTGAGCCGCCAGCTTAGGATCCCTACTCAGCGGTATTGGAGTGCTCCTTCGTTCCGGAGCCTACACTTTGGTACAGATTCTTTTGTTGTATATATGTATATGTCTATTCAGGGGTACGGCGGGGCCCTGTCCCGTCATATGATTCTGTTATTACTCTTAGAGGCCTGCAGACATAAATGTGGGTTGTGGGTAGCCTTTGTTCAGTTGTGTTTGCGTTCTGTATATCCTCAGGTTGTATATATGATATATGTATATATGTGTGCGTGATGTGGTGCCTTCCTGTACGTACAAGTTCTTATTATGTTTGCTATGATCTGAGTATAGTTAGTAGGTGGGTACGAGTGCCCAGCTCGGGCACTAGTCACGGCCTACGGGGCTGGGTCGTGACAAAAGTGGTATCAGAGCGGTTCGTCCTCGGAATGTCTACAGGCCGTGTCTAGTAGAGTCCTGTTTGTCGGTGTGTCGTGCACCACATCTATAAATGCGAGGCTACGTGACATTTAGGATGATATCTTTCCTTCGATCTTAGATCGTATACAAGAGAGCGTGTTATCAAGACGACTCCTCCCTAACGAATTGTTGTGTTTTTCAGCCGATGCCTCCGAGAAAGGCTTAACTTACTGCCCGGTTCAAGGGCAAGTCTACGGCAGCGGGAGAGACCAGCCAGGCCCGGCGAGTTACTAGGGCCCGTGCTGAGCCTGTACCTGAGATTGTGCCCCCGACGGCCAGTTCTGCTACACCGCCATTGTCGGAGGGACTTGGAGCAGCAGCAGCTGTAGGTCAGGGGGCGGCTCCACCGCCAGCTCCCGAGGTTCGAGTGCCCGAGCCTCCAGCTCCTCAGCCAGGGGCGGAGGATAGGGCTATGAGAGACGCAGTTCAGCTGCTCACTAGATTGGTGGCGGGGCAGGTACACGGACAGGGATTAGGAGATGATCATGCGGACGGACGTGAGGCCGTAGGGCCCGCTATTTCTTGACCTGTAATCTGCCAGAGTTTTTCGGGTCAAAGCCGGAGGAGGACCCCCAGGAGTTCATCAGACAGATGCGGCGTACGCTGCGGCTTATTAGGGCTTCCGAGACCGAAATGAGTTGGCGTCGTATCGGTTGCATGACATAGCAGGTCAATTGGTATGAGTCCCGGGAGTGTCCAAAGAGGCGAGCGTGCTCCTCCAGCCATATGGGATGAGTTCGTGGGGGCCTTTTCTTGGCCATTTTCACCCCCGCAGATGAGACGAGCCGGGGTTCTAATTTTTACATCTGAGGCAGGGGGCGGCAGGAGTGTCCGGGAGTATAGCCTTGAGTTTGATTCTTTGGCTAGATATGCGCCTCATATTGTGGCTGACATGGCTGATCGAGTGCACCAGTATGTGATGGGGCTAGATAGTTACCTGATCGATAGCTGTATGGCGATGGCTTCTCAGCCCGGTATGGATATTGCACGGGTACAGGCATATGCCCAGGGTATGGAGGAGCGACATAGGGGGCGCCAGCCCGCCAGAGACTACGACAGGGGCCAGCCCAAGAGGGCCAGATCGGGTAAGGTGATACGGGGAGTCTCGAGGCATAAGCCTCGACGAAGATATGGTAGATATCCTTCTCGGCCAGGCAGAGTACACCCCCACGGTTCGCGGATAGGAGGCCGACCGGGTACAGGTATTCGGGGACTAAAACTCCGAGCTCCCAGCTTCGGGGCCGCGAGGGTGGACAGAGGTTCCGGCCAGTCGAGGCCACCTTTGCCTCGGTGTTCTCATTGCGGTAGGCCTCATTTTGGGGAATGCCGTCTCGGCTACGGTACTTGTTTTCTTGTGGCCGTCAAGGCCATATTATGAGGGAGTGTCCGTGCGGGGACGGCCCGGGTGGTGCGGCTCACCTACCGGGTCGGCATTTGGTTCATTTTCTTCGGTGGCGCGCCCCTACGGGCGGGGTATCATTGGATGCACCAAAGCCGTGGTAGAGGCCGCGGCGGAGCTCCCAGTGCTAGCGGTCCTTCGAACCACCTATACGCGTTGGTTAGCAGACAGGACCAGGAGGCATCACCAAATGCGGCTACAGGTACATGAATCTTTATTAGAATTTATATTTTTTTATGTGTGTATTTGTCACACCCTAATTCCCGGTAGGGCATATGGGCACCCGACCCTTACTTAGGGCCGATCGAACCCGCTGATTCTCGTGATACACATAATCTTACTGGGCCCTTATATCATGAAAGGAATGCATAAAGAAAGTTTTTCAAGAACAACATACTATTCATCTTTCTCAAATCAAATAAAATCTGTAACATATGAAACTTGTAACACAATGCATAATAATACATCGGCTTACATAGCCGCTTACAAAACTGACATCTTATATACACGACAATGTCTGCAAAGTCTCTAACATAACTCCAGATACCATAGCAAAAGCACTCTGACTCGGCAGCACTCCGGGAGGAAATAGAGCTCGCCAATCCAGCTGGAACATCTTCTACCAACATCTTCTACTCATCTGGGTGTACCTGCGTGGCATGAAACGCAGCCCCCGAAGAAAAGGGCGTCAGTACGGAATATGTACTGAGCATGTAAAGCATGAAAGACAGTAAACAGGGTCATAATCGAAATAGGGGTTACAGGAACAAGTATAATATCCAGATAACCAAAACTTGCCTTTTTAAACACTTATCATGCATATATATATGTCGGTAAGTAAAATCATATCATCATATCATCGTACATATATACCGTACCCTGCCCTCTAGTGAGGGACTCGGTGAATAAAATCATATCATAATCATGTCATCATGTCATCATATATGTATATATATATATATATATATATATATATATATATATATATATATATATATATATATATATATACCGTACCCGGCCCTCTAGTGAGGGACTCGGTGAATAGAATCATCATATGCCATCCTGGCCCATATCATCACATCATATCATCATATATATATACCGTACTCGGCCCTCTAGTGAGGGACTCGGTGAACAATGCAATGAAACTGTGCACGAATACGTACCCGGCCCGGGACTCGGTGAAAGATGCATTGAGGCATGCACGAGCAGAGTAGTGAGAAACCATATGCACATAAATCATCATTACAGACTCAATGGATAAGTAAGTAATCGACGCTCGAGAGTAAAACGATAAACATGTTAAGTTCTTTCATAAAAAGTCGTTAGGACTATACAACGAAAAACCTCGGGGACCACGGATGTGCATCAAACCAATCCGGGCCCGCCCATGAAAATTAAAGTCATCATACGTTATCGAATCACTTACGAGCATATCAAAGCAATCCGGTTCTGTCTATGAAAGTTACGGACATTTTTAGACATAAGATCCTTTAGGAACAAAACCGTTTATACAACATTTTAAATCCACTCATATCAAAGACATAAAGACCATAGCTTGACCATATTAAGGATGCTAACATTAAGAAGCAAACATGAATCATAAACATGCTCGGGACTTAAGAATAGAGTTACCTCGAGGCTCGTATCATAGCCTAATTACAACTAGGACATGCCAAAAGAAAGAAAGGTGAGCTTCACATACCTGGAAGACAAATTCTCGACTTTCGACCTACTTCCTGTCTTGCAATTCGCTTAAGAATTATTCATAGCCTCGTAATCTACATATAGAACCATCCATAATATCATTAGGATCATCGTCATACGCTCGTCTTAAATACTTAATGAAAGTCCTTTTAAATTCTGTCGAAATTCGGGCAGCATTTTCCCTGTTTATGTGCCTAGCCCGAAATTCCAATTCAACAACCAACAAAATCAACAACAAAACCAATAGTAATAACATTATTTCCAATACCAACATATGCCATAAAACATCCCACACAATGTTTTCTAAATTTCTCAACCAACCAAATTTGCGATATAACTATTTAATAATTTTATTTCCGTAAAGGAGTCGGAATTCATATGAACAACATCAATAACAACAGCCTTCACATTTTACAAGTTAAATACATTTATTTTCATCCAAAATTCTCTTCAAATCTCCTTCCATAATTCACAACACCAACAAAAGAATTTATCAGACTATTCCCTGCGTGCTAATCCGTTAAAATTCTAAATAAACTCGTTAACAATGAAAAGGAACCGTATTTATACCTTAAGCATGCAGCCCCACGTTATCACTCTTCTCCTTGGTTGATTTTTAGCTCAAATTGAAGACAACGCAGCGTACAACACTTTTCTCTTCATGGGCTTTGGAATTCGGGGTTCAGAATTTGGTCAAAATTGGTTTTTCTTCTCTCCAAGGCTCTTCTCTCTCTTTCCAGAATTTTCTGGTGTTCTTGGTCTGAAAAATGAGAGGAAAGGGCTGAAATTTCACTTAAATAGGCATGGGTCATGGGCCTAACCCGATTGGGCCCGGTTTGGGCCTAGCCCACTGACCTTTCTGTATTAAAACGTCCATATCTCCTTATCCCGATGTCACCTGTGGGGCCACGACCTATGGTTGGAAAGATAATTCAATTATCTAAAACTTATATCTTTGGTGTTTTTTCCAAATTCCAAACTTGTAATACCGTTTCTTCCCCTTGAAGTCAGATCACCCGAAAACGTTACTTAAAAAAATTTGTTTGGAGGACTTCCACTTTGATTTGGCTCAAGGGTCCTTCTTGAGTTATGTTTAACTTCACATATGTGATTCATATAAATTGTCGCATGTCCCAAAAAAAAATCTCAATGTGTGGGCCCCACCTCAGCTTGCGAATAATCCGACGTACAAAAATACGAAATATAATACTGTCAACGTGAGTTTAAATTATGAAGCAACAACATGATTGTCAATTTTTAAGCACGTTAATAAAGAACTTCCAATTGGTTGGAATACTAGAAGAAAATATTTTTTTGATCACTATTTTTGGGCTTCAATTTTTTGACCACCATGGCCGAATGGCCTTCTTTCTTTTCTCTCCAAGTTTCTTGAATTATCTAAGGGTGAGAATGATGAAGATGATTTAATTAGTCATCTTCTAATCACATATATAAAACATCCATGTGGCCCATGGCCCACACCCATGTGGCCGGCCACTTGGCCATTTTTATTTCATGGATTTTAACTTTCCAATATTCACTTTTAACCCCAAATTTTTCCTTAATATTCCATGCCATTAAAATCATAAGCAACTTATGTCTTTAAACAAAGTCATAGTTAAAAGTCTCTACTTCGTCTCCCGTAATAGTCTTGTGCTTAACTTATCATGGGTAACTCGGATTGTCCCGATGTACGAAATATGGGATATAACATCCTTCCCCCCTTTAGAACATTCGTCCTCGAATGTTCAACTAATCTCATAAAGTCTCATAAGGATCTCGGGGGGGGGGGGGGGGTTCCTTTATTACTATAGTATGCAGTCCCATCTACCGATTACATTTCTCCTTCATTTTCTCTTGACTTCTCAAGTCATCTCCTTCCCCGTTATTATTCCGCCACAATATCTTAACCAAAGCCACGTCTTTAGTACACAACCTCCTTACCTTGCGAACATTGTAATAAGGTCCAATATATATCTCGAGTTAAACTTCCCCTCCTTGTCGAATCTTATTACACCTTTCATGGGTGATATCTTTAAGCATACTCACTCGCCAATCTGAGATTCTAAGTGTCGACACCGATTGTCGTCATATGGTTTCTGTCGTCTCTGAGTTGCTAATAGCCGTCCCCTGCTTTAACTATCATCAATTAATATATATAGCCGTCCCCTGCTTTAACTATCATCAATTAATATAATTCTGAAAAAATTTGACGTATAAATTCACCCTCTTTTAGTAACCAGCTAGCTTGACCATCTTGCTTAAATCATCTTATAATCCTCCTTTACTCGACTTGTATCCTCCTGTGCACATTGTCTCGTATCATTCCTTTATCTTTAATTCGAACTCGCTACCGTCCCTTTGCTCGTATCTTGCCCGCAACCTTCCGGTCACACATTATGTTGCAATCTTTACAAAAATATGCGAAGGTGCTCAAGTTAGCCCAAAAATACCTTAGCGTGGCTTTACTAATCCTTATGTTTTACTTTGTCTCCGCCTCTTTGCTCTTACAACCGGTACCGGAATAGATCTTTGGTTCAACCATAGCCATGTCCCGTTCGTCCTCGCATCTACTTATCTCGGTAGTTTAGCTCAAACCTTCTTTACATCTTTCCTTAATGCACCCAGAATATGATTACCGTATTGTTATTACTGAATCCAAACTTTTCTCATTAGATATTCGCTTGGTCTCATTCTTAATATACAAATATTCGTAGGTTGCATAACTATTCTTGTACCCTTTGTATAGAGTACACTCATTCTCAGTCACGATCTTCCTTTCTCCTGGTTCACTCTGCCCCACATCTTCCTTCCGTCCTAACATTCTCTTGTAGCCTATCCTGTCCTACTCTTGTCCTTTCCTTTATTCACTCCTCTGATGCTCTCATTTCGTTATAGAGGTTTTCTATTTTTCTCCCTTACTACTCTTAGGTCGCAGTACCATTAACGAACAACCCTATTGCCCACATCTTAGCCTCTAATCTAGCACCGCAGTGTTACCTTTCACAATGCCTCGGCAAGTTACTCGTTATCTCTCTCTTGTCATATTCTCCTTTAAGCCTCCACTTTCCGATGTCATATCATTCAAGATCTCTATAATTAATTCTCAGCACTATCTCAATTACCATCCTAGCTTCTACTCCTTTTTCTAGATTTTGGATCTTACTAACTTGTCTCGGCAAGGAATCCTACCTGTAGCCCGAGTATTCGTATCCAATATTTTGTAGTGTTGATTGTCTCTATCTGGCACTTGCATTTCTCGCACCCGCTTCCCCCCTTTAGGGGCGTACTTATGTTATTGTCTGATTATATTTTGCCCTGTGTCTGCATTTCCCAATCTTAATTAGGAGGCACTTTCTTTCTTTTCCAAGTATCATTGTGTTAGTACTTCCCAAGCTTAACCTGTAGCGAAAATAGAATCAGCTTGCCCTGTAACATTTGTGCCATTCATTTTTCTTTTCACTTGAACTGCGTGACCCTGTCCGATTTATGCCTTCTATATACCGCGTTGATCGCCGAATACACATATCCGCCGATATAGCCATATACGGCATATTATATGCATACCTATATAAACATAATTACTACTATCTTGCTTACAAAACATTCCCAAACGCTATTCAAACTCACCCTAATTCTACAGCTGTAACGCACCTTCTTTCTCTTCACCGATTTAGTCCGCCTCGACCTACGCGACCTCTTAAGGTTTTCGCCCACTCTATATATTCTAGCTCCCCTTAGACTACTCTAGCTTCCCATTTGGCTCTCCTATGGGTGACTTTATAGGATTTTTAGTAAACTTCCCAGGGGGTCACCTATCCTGAAATTTCTCTCACCCCAGCACGCTTAACCTTGGAACTCCGGCGAAATACGATACCTTAATACTAGTATGATCGCGTCCACCTCACCGCATGACCTCCATCGCATAATCCGGAGTAAATTGAAGTCTTAACAGATTTCTGAACGCTCCCATAACACAATTACTATTTTAGCCCTCTTTCAATCCTAAATATTCACTTTTCACCTGTGGGTACAACTATCTTCCGTCTTAGACTTCCAGGTTACCAATGGTGATGAACACACCTTGATAGCCGTTACTTATAAATATTGGTTATCGGCCTTTGGATTTCTGCTCTCCTTTTACCTCGTTCCTCATCCTTTCTGTAATCGAGTCTTTCACAGTCCCGTCACTTATAATACTCGTATCCTTGGCTACACATGTCATGACCTATTACTACACTGTTATCTCGCTTTCTTCTTATTTCCTTCTTCCAATTGGCCTTTCTTTTCTTACACTCGCCGTCATTTCCGTGACCATGTGCCCTCTATTCTAACTTCCCATACAAAACTTAATAAGCCTTCCTTATTCGTTCTATAGCTCGCTTTTCTGTTTCACACTTTCCTTTACACTCTAGCTACATAGATCACATCATATCTTTGGCCACTTTCTCACCAGGCTTTACTCATTTTCGTAACAATCCTTATTATGTCATGTTCGTATTCGATCCCATAGTGTAACACTTCCTAACTTCTCACCCTTTCTGGTCAAACTTATCCTTAATATCTCACAGTACATCCTATCAACACACTCATACCCGTCACACTTCTTTCCCTCCGTACCCTTGTCTTAATCATACTATTACTTCTTTTAATCATAAGCTCGTCATAATTCATCCCTGCTTATCAATCCAGTCGGTACCTTAAATAACTCTCTATCAAGGTTTGCCAGCCTTTTCTAAATCATCTCTTAGCATCACAAGCCCTTTCCAATTCTTTTTACCATATCGATATCGACCCTCTAATTATTATTATCCCCAATTCAACAATTAACTTCTTTCTCGGTGTCGGCCGTACTCGTAGCTTAGTCAAATCTTATCATTGCTATTGGCACGACCTTTCGTATAGACATATTACAAACTTATATCTCATCCTCTCTTTATTTCTAGGAAAATTTTGGCGAGTTTCTCCGTAATTGTTACTATCTCAAAACCCGTACAGAAATACCAACAATGCCTCACAGGGCCAACATATATATATATATATATATATCATATCATATCGCAGCCACACAGGGCTCCCCATATCATCAACAGTACAAAAATAATGAACATACCTCGTATGCCCAACTCAAACAGCACCTGTTATACTTTCTTGTTTACTTTCCCTTTTAATCTTCAACTTGTATCTCAATCGTACTTCAATATCTTGCCCGACATATACCTTTCATACCTTTGCTTACCTGCGTGCTTTGTGATTTCCAATATCGCTAGTCACCTTTTTCTGTCGATGCCATTCCTCTGCTGAAATCAAAAATTAGTACCGGGAATCTCATTTCCTGTGACTTGGCTCTATGGCACGATCTAAGAGGTGAAAGAAAAGTAACCACCCTAGATGCCCCGTAGCCTCCTGTTTATAAATGTGGCGCGCTTCACACCATAAACAGGACTCTACTGGACACGACTTTGCAGACAACCCCTAGGACGAACTGCTCTGATACCAAGTAGGTGGAAATCCAAATGTTGGTAACCAAGTAGTATAAGTAATGACGGTTAAGACGTGTTCACTATCATTGCGGATCTGGAAGTCTAGGATGGAAAGAAGTTACATCCATGGGTGAAAAGTGAATATGTAGAATCGAGAGAGGGGTAAAATAGTAATTGTGTTAGGAGGGCGTTCGGGAACCTGTTAAGACTTTACTTTACTCCAAATCACGTAATGAAGGTCATGCGGTGAGGTGGACGCGGTTATACTAGCATGGAGTATCGTAGTCTATCGGAGTTCTAAGGTTAAGCGTGCTAGAGTGAGAGAAATTTCAGGATGGGTGACCCCCTGGGAAGTTTACTAAAAATCCTAAAAGGTTAGATACAAGCGAGCCAAAATGGGAAGATAGAGTAGTCTAAGGAAAATTAGAGTATACGAAGTAGGCGGGAACCTTAAGAGGTCGCGTAGACCGAGATGGACTAGACCGGTGAGGAGAAAGAAGGTGCGTTACAACTAGTAGAAGTCTCCATGAAAAATGGTTCCTTCCATTGCAGCTCTAATAACGGAATGGACTTTCGAAATGATTAAGAGTATGCTTGTGAGTGGATGTTCTCGGATTAGGAGATAAATCTAGTGATATAACCTGAGGGTGCAGACAAGATATGATGTTGATATATCCTAAAGGAGCAATTTGGACATGCGGTATATTGAAATGTGTTGAACTTTGGCTGACTTAAGTCGCATATTAATATGGTACGACAAATGACTGAGTACGTTCCAGATAATTTTGGAAACACAGAAGAGAGCTATCTAATTTCAAATTTTAAGGTAAACAACAACTAGTTATCAACAGAAAGATAAGACGATATTACCTATGGATCGAGAGGGGAGCTACGCCTCTACATAGAGAAAGTTGAGGCTAAAGTAAGGAAGATGGTTGGAGTTACCAAAAGACTACGATATCAATACCCTATATCACCAAAGAGATGAATGTTGTGAGAAGTTTGCCGTGATATTTGAAATTCAAGTTTCTAGTAATGTGACACGGGCTAACTAATGCACTAATAACCTTTATGGAGATGATGAAAAAAGGTGTCAGTGTTACATGAAATGCTAGTAATCGATGAGCTAACATGATGCACAATTTTTAGAATGGAGGAGAAGAGTGTGACCAATAAGGCACTATGACGGTAGTACTTACACTATACGCAATTGTCAACAGACCTCTATGGAATACAGACTGTAGAAAGGATAGGACAAGGCCTTGCCATACCCATATATGTACATAGCAAGATAGCATACCAAAAGGCTAAAGCTCCTATCCAAATGGAGCTAGCTGGCTGAGAAGGAGGAAAGGTCCTACAAGTCTGGCTCACTCGGTTGGCTACCTGAACCTGCGGGCATGAACTCAGTGTCCACCAGAAAGGACGTCAGTACGAATAGTGTACTGAGTATGTAAGACACGAATAGTAACATAGTAAGAGATACCGAACTTGGAAAATAACATAATGAAAAATATAGAGCATAACATGAGATAGGGGAATAACATGTACATCTGATTGCCTCTTAAGGTGGATACCATGCATGCTTAACTTTAAGAAACAATTCTCATATACATATACATAGCATAAGAATTAGCCCGCGTCCGGGCTCCCGCGTCCGGGGTAAACATCACTCGCCGCCCACTAGTGGTGTCTGCCAGTGCCATATAGACACGGTGTTATCATTATCTATAAGCCGCCCACTACGCCCAGTGTAGTGGTGTCTGCCCATGCCATTTAGACACGGTGTAATCATACATAACATAAGCATGCATGAGAGCCCAAACAAAAGCTACAACTCTATCGAAGTGACGTAAGGCAACCTCCGATTATATTATGGAATAATCATCATCGCTATTTCTCACCTTAAAGGAACAATTATTATAAGGTGAGATCAACAACAACGAACAAAATCAAAGAGATCATGAAGTAAGCTCAATAATCTCATAATAATATTAAAATCACAAGTTTTGGAATTTCTAGGATTAAAATCATCATCATCATGCTCATCATAGAAAACATCTCATCTTTAGCATTATAAGAAACTTTTAAGAATCATGAACTTCTAACTTTTGGAAGTAAGGACGTTATGAAAAATATGTAGGAAATTATAACATAGGAATGTCTAGAAATAGGATCATCGTCATCATAAAACATACCTATCTTTAGCATCATAAGAACTCTTAAGAATCATGAAATTCTAGCTTTTGGGAATAAGGACATTTTAGGAAACATGTATAGGTTCACAAGAAAGGAATCATACCTTTGGAAAGAAAGGGTCTAGCCTTCACATACCTGTTCGGCCTCCTAATACCTACGCTTATCCCTCTGAGCTCGTAATTCTACATTCGAAGGAATTCATACTATCGCTAGACTTATCGTCGCATACTTGTACTGAGCTTTCGAATTAAACTACTTTATATCCTGCCGAAAATCGGGCAGCATCTTCCCTATTTATATACCTAGCCCGAAATTATAATCCAGCAACCAAAAACAATAACAACAATACCAACATCAACCACAATATTATCAACACTAATAGGCTCCATAAAAGATCCCACACGATGTTTTCCAAATTTGTCAACTAGCCATAACCATATGTCACAATACCATAATCAAAGAATTATATTCAATTTAATCTCAAATTAGTCCAAAATCTCCTTTCAAATTCACCTCATGGCCATCAACTTCAATTTAACACTTTATGATTTTTCTCCTATGATTATTTCCTCTCTAAGACTTACTAAACCTTTACATCATTTCAATCATGTAAATAATAGGAAGAACATACCTTATAGTAGAAGAACTTCACTCTATTCACCCCTTTCCAAAATCAAGTTCATCACTACCTTGAAGAGAAACAAGAACAATTATCTTCCATGGATTTTATTGGACGTTTTGATGTTGGTGTTCTCTCTTAATAATTTGGAAAGGTTATGGAAGATTATGGAAGGTTATGAAGGATTATGGAGGATTATGGAATGTTATGGAAGATGATGGAAAGTGATGGAAAATTATAAGACTCTCAAGAAGTGTGAGGGATGAGAAAATGATGAAAATTAATGGGTTAGAGGGGTATTTATAGATGTGTTGGGTCGGGTACTGTAGCACCCGGATACTGTAGCACCCGGTTACTATAGCAGCGTTTTCCTGCTCCGTCCGCCTAGCTTGTAAAATCCATACTTCTCTACTCTGATGTCGCATCAATGAGCAGTTTGTTGCGTTGGAAACTAGACTCGACGAACTTCATTTTAGGCTTTTGAAACACCTTAAAACCTCTAATATACTAGGAGATATACCCCTTCAAATTTGACCCAAAATTCTGTCAACTTTTTTCAAATTTTTGACAAACTTATTTTCTTCGATTTGCTTGATCTCGGAACCTTTAGATACTTGCTTAACACTTGTTAAGAGTATTCATTAGCCTTATAAGGGTTCCATGACCTCTCCGAGCTTACGTTAGTTTACTTACAACGCAAAAGACGCAATTTTTTTTTTTGAGGTGTAACATTCCTCCCCCTCCCCCCCCAGGAACATTCGTTCTAGAATGTTAAGCTCTTAGGGATTTCTACAAAAAAATTTGCTAGATTTTCTCCTATAATTGTACCACTACCATCCTATCACAATAACCCAAAATATGAAATGCCTCACGGGGCTACAACATCAATACCCATATTGACTACACACGCCCAAGAAATCATTCAAAGAAGCATCCCATACCTGAGGATAATGGTGTCTCTGGCTGGAGCTCTTTTGTTCTCATGTACATAATCAGAAATCAACTAGTATCCCGATCTCGTTCTGTCACACCCCAACCTTCGTCAGGGTGTGACGGGCACCCGACTCTCGTCGAGTCGAGCGAACCATAAACGTCAACTCAATTTTTTTTTTTTTTTTTTGAAAATTTTAAATGAAATACTAAAATTAACATGCAACATAAAACATCTCAAGCATGATATATATATGTACACGACGTAAGATAAGGCGAGCCAAAGGGCCTCCGCCATTTCGAACAACAAAATAACGGCCGACAAGGCCAAATAGTAACCTGACTCCCGCTGTTCGCAGACTTCTAAAGAGTATGACACGTAATATATATATAAGAAATATACCAAAATAAAAATAGCCTCCGGAGCAAATGGAGTCTCGACTCTGATGCTATCCCTCTCTAAGCGGGTCCCCGGTCGCGTCCACGAACCTGCGGGCATGAAACGCGACCCCCGAAGAAAGGGGGTCACATGAATATGTCCGAATATGTAAAGCATCACTGAAGCAAGGAATAGGAAAGTACAACAGTAAGCAAGTTTAGATTACACCAGAAAAGTACAACAGAAAGCAAGTTTAGGTTACCTGACATGAACTAAATGTTAAAGTAAAATAGTCCCTTCGGACGGCCGCTTCCGGCCTAACAATAATAATGGTGGCCCCTTCGGGCATTGCCGCTTCCGGCATAATGATAATGATGATGATGATAATAATAATAATAGTAATAATAATAATAATAATAATAGTAATAATAACAACATTAATCCCCTTCGGGTGCGCCGGCCCAGCATACGTCTATCCTGGCCCCATCGGACATGCTGGCCCCGACGTAAAGTAATGGCCCCTTCGGGCATGCCGGTCCGACATACGTCTATCCTGGCCCCATCGGACATGCTGGCCCCGGCATCCTAGCCCCTTCGGGCATGTCACTCGCGGCATACGGCTACCCTGGCCCCATCGGGCATGCCACTCGCGACATAATACTAATACTAGCCCCATCGGGCATAATAATAGTAGTAGTAAGAATAATAAAATCTCACCCCCCTTCGGAGTGGTTTTGGAAAAGTTTATAAAATATCACACTCCCTTCGGAATGGTTTTAAAAAGTTTTATAAAATACGGAGTGGTTTTGCGCACCCCGCCGGAGCGGTTTTAGAAAAGCCTTAAAAATAATATATCACACCCCCGCCGGAGTGGTTTTTTTAGAAAATAATATATCACAATAGAGTCATTTATGGTAGTTTCAAGACAATTCGATTACATTCCTGCAAGTTACGGGCGTTTGAGCATTTTTCCAACAAGATATAAGCATTCTAGTTCAATCGCACTGAATGAATAGTGCTCAATTTCAGAATCAAATTTTGATGAACAGAATAACCCCCGAGGCCCAAATTCAAGCCTAGTACACCTAGATCATGCCATAAAGAGGAAATAGAAGGCTTTACATACCTTACGGGTGCCTTATGCTCGCTTGAGCTCAATTCCCGTTTCGTCCAGAATCTGCAAATGGTCACCTTTACCAGTTACTATTCATGAGAGTTAGCATTTAAATCTTGGTTTCTATTTGGCTACCGAAATTTCGGCAGCACTTCCCCTATAAATATAGCATCCCCGAGATTCAACTCGGCTCAAAATAACAACAACCAACCCAACAATCAATATCAACAACCATCATAAACTATATTATGAACACAAATAGTCTTTCTTTCAACATAATACTTCAACTTCCGTTCTAACTTCACATAATCATCTAATATCGATATTCTCATATTTGTCTACTAATTCAATATTATTCAAATACGACTCAATAACATTTCACATTATTCATACAAAACATGATTTCCATCAAACCATAAGTTATCCAAAATTTCTAATTCTCAACATAAATTCCATAATCATATTTCCATCTTCCATTTCCATAATCCAAAATCACAATTCACATTTAAGTTCTTACTTTCCTCATTATATAAAACTACATAAAAATCACATAATTTCTCATAACAACATAAAACCAATTTCAACACCATTTCAAGTCATTAAACCTTTCTTTTCATTACAAACATCACAACAACACAACTAACAAATAAAAAAAAATCAAATTCACACGGCCACACCTTTCCATTTCATGTTTCCATTCAATTATACTCATCTCCAAAATCCACACACCCACACGAAAAGAAACACACAAAATCTTTGCCTTTTTCCAATACCATGGCTCACACTTTCATAATTCACATGCACACACACACGTCTAATTCTAATTATCATAACATATAAATTCATTCCACACACCTTTCATAACTTGAAAGAATATGGAAATCTTACCTTATTCTTCAAATTTCAACCCACCGCAAACGTCGTTCTTTCGATTAACTAATTATACCATATCGGAGTGCACCTTGAACTTGTTAAGAATTTGAGAAGGGAGAGATTTTTGGATCAAAGATTGAAGGCTAGAAAATTTTTCTCTTTTTTTTCTCTCTCTTTCTCTCTTGGCCGTGAGCTTTCTTTTTTTTTTTTGGTTTTTCTTTCTTTTCTTGAAGTTTCTAAAGGCTAAACATGCATATATACCCCCTTAATAATTAATGGACACATGGAAAAAAAATTAATTAAACATGGGTTTGGGCCATGGAAGTTGTTGGCCACCCACCCAATTATTTTGGGCCCAATTTTCTCTTTTTTTTTTTTTGGGATAATTGCTTATAAATCATACTTCATTTGAAACTAATTTCCAAAATTTCGACTTTTGCCCTCGGCCTTCCTCGTGCTTCCCACCAATATTTTTCATGAACAATACATATATCAAAAATTCAAATCAACATTTGACCTTATTCCATACAATTCAAAGTTGTTTCCAAATTTTCGAATATGCAAAAATGCCGGATGTAACATCCTCCCCCCCTTTAGAACATTCGTCCTCGAATGTTAAATTAGCCTTATAAGTCATACACGTACTTTGGGGGAAGGTCCTTTAAGTAGACAGCACGTATAAATCATCCATAAATTAAAACAGTCAACTGCAGAATTTAGATTACCTGGTGGTGCATCCTGCGGTGCCTCGGGGCACAGATCTTCCCCCTAATGCAAAATACGATGTGGTCCCGTGCCGGAACTAGGATGCTCTACCTCCGCCCCTACCTCGGCCGGACGAAGTACGAGGTCTGTCTCGGGGCTCTCACCGAAGGTGACGACGCGCTACCGAACCCCGGGAACGCGCATGGCCCACTCCGTGTGGGCACTCTCTAGCATAGTGCGTCGGATCACCACAAGTATAACACACTCCCCGACGGCATTGTCCCACGTGACGCCTCCCACAATTCGCACATCGAGGAGGGGGCATCGCCTCTTGCTCCGACCACGCCTGCTGCTGAGACCCTGACGCATGGGAAGAACTCTGTCCCTGCCGGGGGAACGTCTCTCTACCCCGCTGAGGTCCACGGAGCGTGAAGAAGGGGCACTATGCGGGGTGCGCTTTCTCGCTGGTGGAACCCTTACCCCGACCTTCCGTCCTGGCCCTCTTGGGCTGGCTGCCGCTCGGCTCTGAAATAGCCTCTCGCCGGCGCTTACGATCCTCTGCCCCCTGAGCATAAGCTTGAATACGAGCTATATCTATGCCCGGCTGCATTGCCCGCGGCATACATATCTCCCGCAACTACGAGTCCAATCCCGCTACATGGGTGAACTCTATCCTCCATTTCCTGCACGATAGTAGGGGCATATCTAGCTAAGGAATCGAACTCCACGCTATACTCCCTAACCGTCATACCACCCTGTCGCAAATTAAGGAATCTGTCAACCTTTGCTCGTCTCAACTCGGGTGGCATATAGTGACGTAAGAAGGCATCTGAGAATTCCTGCCACGTCGGCGGAAGGGCGTCACTACCCCTCGATAATCTCCATGACTGATACCAGTTAATGGCTATGCCCGTAACTCGTGGCGGCTAGCTCGGCGGACTCTGTAGCTGACGCCTTCATTATATTCAGAGTACGCTGCATACCGTCTATAAACTCCTGAGGATCAGCATTAGGGTCCGTGCCCTTAAACTCTGGGGGACTTAATGTAAGAAAATCCCGTGCCCTGCCACTAGCAGCCCTATCTGGATACTCGTGACCCCTATTTTGTTGCCCAGCCTGAATAGCAAGCATCTGCGTCAACAAACGTATGGCATCTTTCATTTCACTAATCTCCTGACGCTGGGCATCTGACTGAGAGGCTGGAGATGCGTCTTTGGGGCCGGAGCCGGGGGTGGATCGGTGCCCCTCTCGGCTCCTCCGGCGACGGGGAGGTGGGAGGACTCGGGACCGAATGCGTATTCCGGACGGGTCCGAGCTGCGGTAGACACGGGGGCTTGGCTAGCCCTCGTCCCCAATCGCTTTGCCTTCGGGGCCCGTCGCTTTACCTTTCTTAGGCGGCATTACTGAAAGCACACAAGATCATTAAATTAGGGACTTTATGTACAACACCGCTCTATACGCACGATCTACACCATGAAAGAAAGAATGACACCCTATTAATGTCTCGTAGCTTCCCGTTTATAGATGTGGTGCACAACACACCGATAAACAAGACTCTACTAGACACGATCTGCGAACATGCCGAGGACTAACTCGCTCTCGATACCACTTTGTCACACCCCAACCTTCGTCAGGGTGTGACGGGCACCCGACTCTCATCAGAGTCGAGCGAACCCTTAAACGTCGACTCAATTTTTTTTTGAAATAGTAAACTGAAATACTAAAATTAACATGCAACATAAAACATCTCAAGCATAATATATATATGTACACGACGTAGAATAAGGCGAGCCAAAAGGGCCTCCGCCATTTCTGTACACAAAATAACGGCCGACAAGGCCAAACAGTACCCTGACTCCCACACTGTTCGCAGACTTCTAAAGAGTATGACCTGCAAATATATATATACAGAAATATACCAAAATAAAAACAGCCTCCGGAACAAAAGGAGGCGGTCGACTCTCAATGCGGCCTTCCCTAGCGGTGAATCACCGGTCGCGTCCACGAACTGCGGGCATGAAACGCGGCCCCGAAGAAAGGGGTCGTGCACGGAATATGTACTGAATATGTAAAGCATCACTGAAGCAAGAAATAGGAGAGTACCATAGTAAGCAAGTTTAGATTACACCAGAAAAAGTACAACAGAAAGCAAGTTTAGGTTACCTGACATGAACTAAATGTTTAAGTAAAATAGTCCCTTCGGACGGCCGCCCGCCTAACAATAATAATGGTGGCCCCTTCGGGCATTGCCGCTCCGGCATAATGATAATGATGATGATGATAATAATAATAATATAATAATAATAATAATAATAATAATAGTAATAATAACAACATTAATCCCCCCGGGTGCGCCGGCCCGATACGTCTATCCGGCCCCATCGGACATGCGGCCCCGACGTAAAGTAATGGCCCCTTCGGGCATGCCGGTCCGACATACGTCTATCCTGGCCCCATCGGACATGCTGGCCCCGGCATCCTAGCCCCTTCGGGCATGTCACTCGCGGCATACGGCTACCCTGGCCCCATCGGGCATGCCACTCGTGACATAATACTAGTCCTAGCCCCTTCGGGCATATTAATAATAGTAATAATAATAATAAAATATCGCACCCCCTTCGGAGTGGTTTCTAAAAAGTTTTATAAAATATCACACTCCCTTCGGAATGGTTTTGTACGCACCCCGCTTCGGAGTGGTTTTAGAAAAGCCTTAAAAAATAATATATCACACCCCCTTCGGAGTGGTTTTAAGAAAGCTTTTAGAAAATAATATATCACACCCCCTTCGGAGTGGTTTATGGAAGTTTCAAGGCGATTCGATTACATTCGGCAAGTTACGGACATTTAAGCATTTTTCCAACAAGTTATAAGCATTCTAGTTCAATCGCCTTTGAATGAATAGTGCTCAATTTCAGAATCGAGTTTCGATGAACAGAATAACCTCCGAGGCCCAAATTCAAGCCTAGTACACCTAGATCATGCCATGAAGAGGAAACAGAAGGCTTTACATACCTTACGGGTGCCTTATGCTCGCTTGAGCTCAATTCCCGTTTCGTCCAGAATCTGCAAATGGTCACCTTTACCAGTTACTATTCATGAGAGTTAGCATTTAAATCTTGGTTTCTATTTGGCTACCGAAATTTCGGCAGCACTTCCCCTATAAAGACGACACCCCGAGATTCAACTCGGCTCGAAATATCAACAACAACAACCCAACAATCATCAACAACCATCATAAACTATATTATGGCACAAAAAGTCCCCTTACTACATAGTTCAATAATTTTCATCCAAACTTCACATAATCAAACTAATACCAACATTTTCCATATTCATCAACTACTTCAATATTATTCACACATATTCCAATAACATTCCATACATTATTCATGAATTCATGTATTTCCACCAATTCCATATTCCATCCAACTCTTCCACAAACACAACAAAACTTCCAAATCACATTGCCTATCCTACAAACCTATTAGCAACATTCATAATCCACATTTAAAACCTTACTTCCATCATTATATAAAAATCATATAAGATTCACATAAATTCCCATAATCATATACAAGCAACTTCAATGCCATTTCAAGTCATTAAACCTTTCTTTTCATCGCAAACATCACAACAACACAACTAACAAGCTAAGAAAAAAAATCAAATTCATCACCTTTCCATTTCATGTGGCTCACGGCCACCTCCAAAATCCACACACCCACACGCCATGCACACCCACGTCACACTTTCATAATTCTCGTCTAATTCTAATTATCATAACATATAAATTCATTCCATAACTTAAGATATGGAAATCTTACCTTTTCTTGAAATTTCAACCTTCCGCAAACGGCGTTCTTTCACTTAACCAATTATACCATATCGGAGTGCACCTCGAACTTGTTAAGAATTTGAGAAGGGAGAGATTTTTGGATCAAAGTTGAAGGCTAGGAAATTTTTCTCTTTTTTTTTTTTCTCTTCTTTCCTTGGAGCCGTGAGCTTTCTTTTTTTTTTCTCTTGGTTTTTCTTTCACTTTCATGAAACTTCTAAGGCTAAACATGCATATATACCCCCTTAATAATTAATGGACACATGGAAAAAAAATTAATTAAACATGGGTTGGGCCATGGAAGTTGGCCGGCCACCCCTATTATTTTGGGCCCAATTTTCTCTTTTTTTTTTTTGGCCCAATAACTTGGCTACTTAGCAACTTCATGAAACGAATTTCCAAAATTTCGACTTTTGCCCTCGGCCTTCCACCGTGCTTCCACACCAATATTTTTCATGAACAATACACGCATTCATTAATTCAAATCAACATTTGACCTTATTCCATACAATTCAAAGTTGTTTCCAAATTTTCGAATATGCAAAAATGCG
>NW_026727002.1:0-36405 GCF_029784015.1 Lycium ferocissimum
TCCCGGAAATTATTTCATTTGGGGAAAAATAGTTTTATGGGCCTTCTACATATTTGATCGTTTTCCCGTTATGTTTTGAGATTTGTTGATCGATACTTTTGGGGTCCCTTGGACGGAAATTCGGGCCACGGGTTAAGCAGGGTTGGCCCCTTTATTTTCATTATCCAAGACTCCGACGAAAATTTTTTAAAAAACATACGGTTTCCCCGGACCCAATTATATACATACTTAGCACACCTTAGCCATACAGGACTCTCAATATCAAATAAAAATGCAAAGAGGACGAAACTTACCTCATGCGTCACAACTCGGAATATACCTGAACCTTTATCGATTGTCCCTTTTTACTTCCTTAGTCACTTCCTCTTCCATTCATTAGCTATACGTTTCAATCATACTTGCAACATTCTTACCATATCTGACTTATAATCCTTTCTACCAATACTTACCTCTGTGTTAGTTCCTTCAACTTATATTATCCATGCAGTCCCAATATCATCATTCACTTCCTCTGTCAATACCTATCTTCCACAAATCATGGTTAAATAGCGCAAGGAATTTCATTTCTTATTGGCTCTCATCGCACGATCTTAGATAGCGAGCAGGTAACTATCCTAAATGCCCCGTAGCCTCCTATTTATAAATGTGGCGCAATACACCATAAACAAGACTCTACCGGACACGACTTTGCAGTACAACCCCTAGGACGAACTCGGCCCGATACCACTTCGTGACGACCCAAACCGGAAGGCCACGACCGACACCAGACCTGGACTTCCTACCGAGTGCCATACTACTCATTCTATTCATAAGTCAAAATATTATGTGAACCTTAAATTATGAAATGACGCTTCCATCAAGTAAAAACATGAAAAACCTTTTAATAAAACTCTTTCGTCCGAGGCACTTCTCCCTTATCGTTAGCATCCAAAAGAAAACCTTTGGTCGCAATAAAATCTTTAAAACAATGCTTTATGAACATGTCGAATTTACATGGCTCTCCTTTTTACACAACTCGTCGATATCTCAACGTACTATCCACAGACACTATCTCGCAAAAGTCTCTAACATACACGAGATACCATAACATAAGTACTTCCGACTCTACAACACTCCGAACCGAGACGGAGCTCACCAATCCAGCCCGGAGGAATCCCGCGAACATCCTATAGCCAATGTCTTCTACTTCCATTCGTTCGCACTCGTATGGTATGAAAACAATGCGCCCCTGTGCAAGTGGACGTTAGTACGAACAATGTACCGAGTATGTCAAAGTGAATGAAAACAATAAATCCCCGACTGATGATAAAAGATAAATGACTCAATCAGACTCAGTAACCAACTCGATAAATATGTATGTGCATATGAACTTAACGCAAGACAGTATGTATATATATATATAATGCATGCCTTCGCTTCTACTTCCGCAGCTCCTTCGGGCATATTAGCATAACGCTCCTTCGGGCAACTCCTTCGAGCATCATAATCATCGTATACCGCTTGATCGTGGTTTTATGGATATAACGCCTTTAGCCCTTTTCCCCTTCCCCATGAAATGATGTCATGCATGTATGTAAATATGCAAATACATGAAAATTCAAAAACTATCAAAAGACTCTTCGAGCAACTTTTTAGTTCAAAATGGGAACTTCTTCCCTTTTCTTAAAAATGGGAACTTCCCCTTTTCTTAAAAATGGGAACATCTTTCCCTTATCATTTGTCTCCTTCAAAACTCAAAAATCAAATGTGAAATGCATAGGAATAAGGAAACCTTAAGAATGTCCCCTTCGGGAATTAGACATCATTATGACATCGTACAACTTATGAATGCCCCTTCGGGACTTAAGAAGTCAAGGAACTCAAGATGTCCTACATCTAGGAGTGGATTCATTATGGATATCATTACGCTTCGCACTTGTCATAGATTATGCCAAAAAGAAGGAATGGAAAGCCTTAACATACATGGAAGCTCGCTTCCCGACTTTTCAACCTACTTCCTATCTTGAAAGCTACATATAAAATCATTCATACTATTATTAGGCTCACCATCATACACTTGTCTTAAGCCTTCAATTTAAATCCATATAGAATCTGCCGAAATTCGGGCAGTATCTCTCTTGTTTATATGCCTAGCCCGAAATCACAATTCAGCAACCAATCAACAACAATAATAGTACCAACATCAACAACACTATTATCCATACCAATATGTTTCATAAACAGCCCACACGATGTTTTCCAAAATACAACAACAATATACACTTCCATTCTTCCCAATCAAGGAGTATAATCTCATCAACACACCAACAACATTAGATACCATCTCTATACATGTAAATCAAAGACACATACACAAATACGCTCAAAATAGTCCATAAAACATAACACTTTACGAATTCTCCTCCATAACTATTTTCACTTTTAAGACTTGCTAAACCTTCAAATCAACTCAATATAAGAGATAGGAGGTAGAACATACCTTATACTTGAAGAAATTCAGCCACACCAACTTCTTTCATGACCAAACTTGCCATAACATCAAGTTGAAGCAAGAACAATCACCTTTCATGGACTAGTTTGATGTAATCTTGTTAAATTCTTGATTTAATGAGCTATATATGTTTGGGGGTAGTGTTGGGAAGTTTCTAGGACTATTGAGAATGTAAAATTCTGAAAAATGGAGTTAATGGGGTATTTATACCCCTCATAAGTCGGTTCCACCGACCTTCTCAAGTGTGACCCGCGGAAGCCATTTGGCAGCTTGGAGTCTTTATCTTAAAATGGCCATAACTCTTGATCCCGCTATCGTATGAGGGCCCACGACCTATGGTTGGAAATCTCTTTCAATTATCTACAACTTTCATTTTTGGTATGTTTCCAAATTCCAAACTTATAATGGTGTTTTGGCCCCTCCAAATCAGATCATCCGAAAACGTATCCTTAAATCATCCTTTTGGAGGGCTTATGCCTATATTTGCTTAAGGGTCCTTCTTAAGACTTGCTCAACTTCCCATGTACTACTCATATCACTTTTCATATGTACTTTATAAAACCCTGACATGTGGGCCCCACCTTAACTTATGGTTACGAGGGCTATTCATCAAGTAACGTGTTAATTGATTTACTCCATACGGTCTCCAATGTCATAATATATATATATATATATATATATACATATGTATTCTTATACTCAGATCATATAATCTTCATCCCTAATCCTTGTATAACTTTGCTCTCCCTTGAGCTCATACTAAGCCTTTCATCAGTTTTGCAACCCGAAATTTTCAAGGGGTAACACTTAACACCCGAGGATGAATGTTCTTAGTGGGGGAACGTTACACCTCAAAATTTTGAGTTGTTGCGCGGTAAATAGGCTAACGCAAGTTAAGGTGTGTATGGTGTCCCTACAAGTAATAAGGGATACTTAATGATTCTAATTAAGATTCCAAAGACATTTGAGGAGAGAGAAGAAAGCTTGTTGGAGAAAGTTAAGGTAGAGAGTGTCACGACCCGACTAGGGGCCATGACGGGTACCCGGCGCTGACTATCGAGCACCACTCATTACACTAATCATCATAGCCATCCTGGACACACATAATCTCCAAGGCAATACATACATATACATAAGCCCTCACGACTGAAAAAATGATATACAAAAATATACATGGATGTATCTATGAGACAACTACTACCCACACATACGTACATAAGCTGTCTGAATCAATAACATCATTAGCCCGCGTTCGGGCCTCCCGCGTCCTGGGTAAACATCTCACGCCGCCCACCAGTGGTGCTGCCCGTGCCATATAAACACGGTGTATAAATCGCCCTCCTTAGCGCTGTCTGCCCGGCCATGTAGGCACAGTGTAATCTCACCATTCTATACTTATCATAAAGCATGCATAAGAACTCGAGTCAAAGCTACAACTCTATCGGGGTGACGTAGGGTCAAGAACCCCCGATTCCATTATGGAGTAGTCATGATCATCGTGTCTCACCTTGAAGGAACTAGCATTATAAGGTGCACCATCATCATTTCCATATTCATAACACATATCTTATCTTTATCTCATGAGAAGATCTTGATAATCATAGACTTGCTAGCTACTAATATAAGAGAGTTATGGAAAGATAAAGAAAGTCATATTATAAGGATCATGCCTTAGAAAAAGAAGGGACTAGCCTTACATACCTTTACGTCGCTCTAGCTTTATCGACTAATTGCTTCCCTCCAATACTCACAATTCTACATTCAAGAGAATTTGTACTAAGATTAGATAACCGGAAACATACTTAAAGCTAAACTAAGGCGACTAAGGGCTAACGAAAATTAGGCAGCACTTCCTTTGTTTCTATAACTTTCTCCATATAATAACCAACTTCCAAACATCAATAACAACACTATAATATCGTAATCAATGATCTTCACCGAGCTATACATCATTCAATTCTCACAATTCTATTACAAAGTCATCCATAACCATAGCTATAATATAACACCATATTCGTCCTCATATAATACTTCTTTAACATCATCTATATCATTTATAACAAGATTATACTCATAACACGTCAAGAACTATGATTCAACTCAAGTTACTATTCAAGAATACCATTATTCCCGTAGTTGAACTCCATATTCTACTTTCTTCCTCAATCCAAGTCTTTTAACCATTCAATATTCTTAACAACATGGAATGATCATAAAAATCACCTTTGATTAGGTAGGAACGTACATTGGATGGAAACACGTCACTTGGAGAAAACCCTAACTCCAATTCCAAAGGATTTTCTAGCTCCCATGGACCCTAGCAAGCACCCATATATTTCATTTCCCTTGAATAGTGGTGTTTGATCTTTGATTTCTCTTGAGCTTATGTTGGTGAAGAGTATGAAATATTCTAGAGTTCTTGAGAGAAGTGGAGAAGTTAGAAAAATGAGAAATTAGAAGTGGGAACTTATATTTATACTTGGGAAATAACTCAGCCCGATGGAATTATACGGTCCGTATGTTGATCGTATTCCACCATCAGGGATTTTCCCTTTCTGTAAGGTTATACGGACGCTTATACGGACCTTATAAAGTTATACAGACCGTATAAGTGGTCGTATAACTCCATTTTTCCGAAGTTAATCTCGTCGTTTCGTTTGATCTCCAATCCTTATGGAACCTTCTTAACACTTGTTTAACACTTTGTTCACAATCTAAATATCCTTATAACTCTTCTCCAAGGCATTACCAATCACTCCTTAACTCGGTAGTTGCAAAAGCTTCCCTAAACACCACTTATACCTCACCTTCCTTTGGCGAACTTAGTCTCACTAATTCATATCACTTCAAAGTCTTATCGTATGCACTTTTAGGCCACCAAATACCCTCCTTATAATCATAAGGGCCTCATGTTCACCTTAAGCTTGAGTTAGTCAATTTACCGCACAACAGCATGAAATTTCCAAGGTGTAATAGAGAGTGTCTTACCCCGTGTACAAATGTACCAGCAGGTATTCCTGGTAGTTTATAGGATTATAAGTTGAACGAATCGAATCGACAAAATGCCTCGAATCGAATCAAGAAAATCCATTGCATTACCATCACTTTATCGTCGACGGCCGTCGACAAGTCGATGGACCATCGATGTGCACCGTCCCTATGTTTTTGTAATCAAATATTTCCAAGCGTAAGTCGACGAAGCAAGTCGATGGGCCGTCTACACGTTGACGGGTCATCGACCCATTCGTCAAATCGCATCACTGGAACTTTCCAGTTCCAGTTATAAATAAACGACCGCTACCCTTATTTTTCAGATTCCACTCTCTCTACAAGTCTTGAAGACTCTAGAAAATTTAATACACTTCCCTAGCATAAATACAAGGTAAATCAAAGATCAAATACTAAAAATTAGTAGAATCAAGTGCAAGGATGCTCTCTAGGGTTTGTGAAAACAAAGAATCTCTTTGGTGTTGAAGTGGGGTTTTCCTCCAAGTGAGTTATTTTCATCCAAAGTCCATCTCTACATCATCAAAGGTGAGTTTCATGTTCATTTCATGTTATTAAGAGTATTGAGGGGTTGAAGGACTTGGGTTAGAGAAGAAAGTAGAATATGAGATCAAATGTGGAGAAAATGGCATTTTGAGTAGTAAGTTAACGTGCATTATGATTCTTAAGTATGAGATGAGTATAATCTAGTTATAAATGATGCTAATGACGCCGAGGAAGTGTTATGTGAAGAATAAATATGATGTTGTATTATAGTTACGGTTATGGATGATGTTGAAGGTGGATTTGAGAAGTAAACAATGTTTAACTTGAAGAATCTATTGATTACGATAATATGGGTGTTCTTGCTGATGTTTGGGAGTTATCTTATTTTATGGAGGAAGTTGTCAAAACAAAGGAAATGTCTCCCAATTTTCATTAGCTCTTAGTTGCTTTAGCTTAAGCTCAAGTATGTTTCCAGTTGTCTAACCTTAGTACAAATTCTCTTGAATGTAGAATCATGAGCTTAGAAGGAAAGCGTTTAGTCGATAAAGTGGAACAAACGTAAAGGTATGTAAGGCTAGCCCTTCTTTTTAAGGCATGACTTCAATCACATAATAGTTTCTATCTTTCCATGACTTTCGTACATTCCGGAAATTACGAGTCCATGATTATTAAGAGCTCTCAAGAGATAAAGATAAGAAATGAGTTATGATAATAATGATTTTAGTCATAGAGGTTCTAAGCTTATGAAAGCACGCTATTATGAGATTAGTGATCTTGATGTATGATTTCCTTAATTGTTATTCATTATTGATAGTCTCACCTCATAATGCTATTTCCGTCAAGGCGAGACATAATTACTATGATGGTTCCATAAGATAATCGGAGGTTACCGACCTTACGTCACTCCGATAGAGTTATAGCTTTTACTTGAGCTCTTATGCATGCTTCATGTTGAGTGTATAATGATGATTACACCGTGCCTAGATGGCCGGGCAGCACCGCTAAGGCGGGCGGCTTATTACACCGTGTCTATATGGCATGGGCAGACACCACTAGTGGGCGGCGTGAAATGGTTATCCCGGACGCGGGTTAATAATGTTATTGATTCAGACAGTTTATGTATGTATGTGTGATATGTTTAAAGGCAAAAGTGAGCATGCATGATTCTGCCTCAAGAGGCAAGTAGTTACAGTTATCCTTTCTTCTTGTGCTTTCTATTTTTCCTTATTATGTTATCATATATGCCTTACATGCTCAGTACATTGTTCGTACTGACGTCCTTTTCTTTTATAGATGCTGTGTTCATGCCCACAGGTAGACTGGGAGATGGTGCAGACGCTTAGGAGCTCGCTCAGCAGATTGGCAGGAGCACTCCACTACTTCGGAGTTTCCATCTCTTGGTATATTCGTTTGTGTATATATTGGGGCATAGCGAGGCCCTGTCCCTCCCTCATGATTTCAGTACTTCAGTTAGAGGCTCGTAGATTCTTATATGTGGGATATAGATGTTATGAAACTTTTTCAGTGCATATGTTGTACATCATTTTGTATCCTCGTGGGCTTATGCATATATACATATTTTGGGAGATTCAGAAATTGGTTTATGACAAGTTCTATGTTGAAAATGATATATATATATATATATATATATCCTGGTTGAGTATGATAGATAGCATGATGAGTGGTGCTCGGTAGCCAGCTTCGGGTACCCATCATGGCCCACTAGTTGGGTCGTGACAATATCGATATCGTACCTGGCCATATAGGTTCGGTGTCACCCGTACTCAGTCATAACACGGCACGGAGTGATCCGTACCCAACTACAGTGGTGTGCACAATAGATATCGTACCCGGCCATATAGGCTCGA
Source organism: Lycium ferocissimum (assembly GCF_029784015.1). Taxonomy (NCBI): domain Eukaryota; kingdom Viridiplantae; phylum Streptophyta; class Magnoliopsida; order Solanales; family Solanaceae; genus Lycium; species Lycium ferocissimum. Next base: position 7,852 of record NW_026727002.1, read on the forward strand.
TGTCAGAAAATAGCTATATATATATATATATATATATATATAATAACATACATGAGTATCCAAAGGAAGCACTACAACTCTATCGGAGTGACATAAGGTCGGTGCACATCTGATTAGCATTATTGAATCATCATTGTCACTATATCTTTCCTTAGAGGGTCAACTATCATAAGATGAGATCAACGGCAATGAACAAGATCAACAATATCATGAGAACCTTGAGAATCATGAGCTTCTAGCATTTCTGGGAATTAGGACATTATGGATATCATGTAGGGGTTCACAATAATGAAATCATGCCGTTAGAAAGAAAGGGTTAGCCTTAACATACCTTTACGTCTCCTTAATTAACTTAGAGTTCTCCTCCCAAGCCCGCAAATTTACATTCAAGAGGATTCATACTAAGGTTAAGTCTGGAAAACACTCTTAAGTTCAAACTAGTGTAATCAACGATCTAGCGGAATTTGGACAGCACTTCCCCTATTTTATTGACTTCCACCAAATTCAACTCCCAACAATAATAACAACTTCACAATACCATGATTAAGAGATTTCATTAAAATTATATCCAATACAATCCCAAAATTTATACTCAAAACATTCTAATAATTTTAACTCAAGTTACTTTACTACTCAAAATATTCTCAAATTCATATTTGAACTCCTTTTTTCTCTTTCTTTCCTCAATCAAGTTGTATAATAATCAAACACTTTCTTTTGTCAATCAAGTTGTATAATAATCAAACATCCTCAACAACGTGCAATGGATGTGAAAACTTACCTTAATCACACAAGAGCAAGCTTTGGATCAAATTATTCCACTTGAGTGAAACCCCCAACTTCAACACCAAAGGACTTCTTGCTACAAACCCTAGTGAGCCTCCCAACACTTGAATCTCTTGATTTTCACCTTTCAATCCTTGATTTCACTAAGGTTTGGTTGGATATGCTTAGAGGGAGATTCTAGTGCTTTCATGGACTTGGGAAATGTTGGAAATGAGTTAAAATGAATAAGGGTCGAGTATATAACATTAAAAAAAACTGCCCCACCTCAGATATACAGTCCAATATACGGACCGTAAATTCAGACCGTAAATAATTTACGATCCGTACATTTGGATCGTAAATCCCCAACCTCTAATTCAATTCTATAGTGGAGATCACGGAATTTACAGTCTGTATAATATATATGGTCCGTAAATCCAACCGTAAGTCCCAACTTTTGCCAAAACGCATTCTCGTCGATTCATTGAGCCTTTAATCCTTTCAATACATGCTAAATATGAACTTAACCCCTTATAACTATAAGGTAAGCATGTCTAATCTCATTTAACCTTAATAACTCCTGTGTCCAAGACTAGAACCACTAACACACGACGAATCTCAATGTACAAATCCATGAGGTGTAACATTCTTCCCCCCTTAGAAACATTCGTTCTCGAATGTTAGACTCTTAGCGATCCTATAAAAAAAAATCCAGAGTTTCCCCTGCAAATATGCCACTACCATCCTGAAGGTGCATGAGAATAACTATCCTACTCATGACTTATAACTGGCAGCAGTGGTGTCTGCACTTAAAATCTATAGGCACTACTTGTATGGTGTCCATTGTAAGGTGTACACTGACCATCGCAGCCTGCAGCATGTTTTCACTCAGAGGGATCTAAACTCTAGGAAGCGGAGATGGATGAAGCTGCGGAAGGATTATGACACCACCATCTTATATCATCCTGGTAAGGCAATGTGATGGCTGATGCGTTGAGTAGGAAGTCAGCTAGTATGGGAAGCAGGAAGTCAGCTAGTATGGGAAGTCTGGCTCATTTGAACTCTTCGGAGTGTTCGTTAGCTAGAGAGGTTCAGACTCTATCTAATAGTTTTATGAGGCTGGATATTTCTAACACAGGCAGAGTGTTAGCTTGTGTTGAAGCTCAGTTATCGTTTATGGAGTAGATTAAGGCTAGGCAGTTTGAGGATGTTAAGTTGTGTAAAATTCGTGACAAGGTGTTGCGTGGCGGGGCCAAGGAGGCCGTGATCGATAAAGAAGGAGTGTTACAGATTAAGGGGCGAGTTTGCGTGCCACGTATGGGTGATTTGATCAAGACTATTCTAGCAGAGGTTCACAGTTCGAGGTATTCCATTCATCCTGGCGCTACTAAGATATATCGAGATCTGAGACAACATTACTGGTGGGCTAACATGAAGCGTGACATAGTGAAGTTTGTTGCTCGGTGTTTGAACTGCTAGCAGGTGAAGCATGAACATTAGAAACCTGGGGGTACACTTCAGATGTCACGACCCAACCCCGTAGGCCGCGACTAGTGCCCGAACTGGGCACTCGTACACACCCAATTACCGGAATCAGCATACAAGTACTTATGCATACACAAAGATCATACGTAGTCTCAGATTGTCGCAAACACAAATATATAACACAGAAGCCAGCAAGGCTATCATAAGGCGCAACGTCCCAAAATATATACAAACGCAAGCCGACAAAGCTGCCATGGCGAATGGGACCGCCCAAACATAAAACATACGAACACATCTGAATAGTAATATTCCCAACCCACATATATGTCTACAGACCTCTAAGAATAACAAAAGAATCATATGACGGGACAGGGCCCCGCCGTACCCATGAATAGACATATGCATATACAACGGAAGAGTATGTACCAAAATATAGGCTCCGGAACAAGGGAGCGCTCCAACTAGCAGAATAGGTGTCCTAAGCTGGCGGATCACGAAAGTGAGCGTCTGTACCTGCGGGCATGAAACGCAAATTTCGAAGAAAGGGGGTCAAGACGGAATATGTACCGAGTATGCAAAGCAAGAAATACAAGAAACAGGAGAATCATAATCATAATCGAAAGTATGCAGAAATAAGTACAATATCCAGAATACCAAAACGTTTGCTTTTAAAACACAAATCATGCATGGGGCTCTGGGAATATGGTCGCCCACCCGTCATTGGCGCCATAACACATCATACTCCAGAAGATTTCATATCTCCGAAACCCGACATATCACATAACACATCATAACGCCATAACACATCATAACACCAGAATATAAATGGAACCCGGCCCTATAGCAAGGGGCTCGGCGAACCATAACACATCATACTCCGAAAAATAGCATAGTGCGCACGATAACATAACCGGCCCGGACTCGGCGAATGATACAACAGGATGCACAAGCAGAGTCGTGAGTAACCATATGCAACCATATGCATAAAAATCATCATTACAGACTCAATAAATAAGTAAGTATTCAACACTCGGGGGTCGGGGTGATATCTATATTAAGTTCTGTCACAAAGTCATTGGAACTGTACAAAGGAAAGTCACGGGGACCCACGGACGAGTATCAACCCAATCCGAGCCCGCCTATGGAAGGTATAGTCATTATACGCTACAGAACCTCCTACGAGCATATCAAGGCGATCCGGCTCCGATACGAAAGTTACGGCCCTTTTTCGACGTAGAACCCTTTAGGAACAAAACTTTTCTGCAACATTTGAAATCCAATTATACCAAAGACATAAGGACCATTATTCAATTACATTACGAATGCCAACGTAAAAAAAAAGTGAATAAGAATCGTAGACAAGCTCGGATCGTAAGAATAGAGTTACCCCGAGGCTCGTAGCATAGCCTACTTACAACTAAGACATGCCAAAAGAAAGAAAGGTTAGGCTTTACATACCTCGTCCGCTCTCAAAGCTAATCCAAACCTAAGTCTCGGACTCCCCAAGATCTACAACAACATCATCGATACCAAACATTAGCTATAGGCATTTAGGAATTCAATTCCAAACTAGCACTTAATTCTACAGAAATTTGGGCAGCATTTCCCCTATAAATTCAACAACCCCGAGAATTCAACTCGGCCAAATCTTCAACAACAATACCAACAACCATACTAACAACATCAACAATCAATTCAAAACGCATTCTAACATTAAATACTCTTTTCTACATAGTTCATCAACATTCCAATTATGTTCAATTCAACTACATACATTCAAACCAACATCAACGCTTACATGTTCAAGTACTAATCCGAGAGCATTCAAACAAGATTCAAGAACACTTTAAACAACCCACACAATATTCAAGACAACCCAACCAAAACTCCACTCCACCCGAAACCATCCCAAACCCGAGAACAACAACAACAATACATTCCTCTCTCCCAAATTCATGAATTACACCAACAATACACATGTTAACAATGTCATTCTCATAAATATGAAATCTACATTAAAATCACGTTACTTCCAAATCAGCCCACGACACTTACAATTTCAACTTGAATCATTAAACTTTCATTATCAACATAGAACCCACAACAACAACAACCAAAACACTAAAGAAATTTAATTCATTCCTTGCTATACAAGATGACCCATATTCGGCCACCACCCCAACACACAACTTTCATGATTCTCATCCATTTCAACACACTACAACAACCAAACATGCTAAATAGAATTAATTCATCACTCCTACACAACACACACCTACACGGCTACAAGCCATACACACGGCTCAACTTCAACATGCAATATTTCATGAGTTTCATCCATTTTTACATACTACAACATACACAAATCATCCATAACATATGTAAAAGAAGATTAAACCTTACCTTTTCCCCTCAACTTCACAACTTAGCTAGGGTTGTAAATGATGAAAACGAGTGGTTTGTTGACTCCAACAACAACTCCACATTAACAAGGACCCTTCAATTAGTTGATTTGTTGGAAGAAACTATTTTTTCTTGATCAATTTTTGGACCTCAAATTTGCAAGCTATGGCCGAATATGGCCTTTTTTTTCTCCAAGGTTCTACAATTTTCTAAGGCTTTTGAAGATGAAGACTATGATTGACTTGGACATATTTTACTACATATATTAGGCTTCCATATGGACCATGGCCCACCCCCACATGGCCGGCCACTTGGCCCCTTTGTTTTCATGAATTGTCCACTTTCTTTAATTCATTTTTAACCCCAACTTTTCCTTAATATTCCATGCCAACAAAATCATAAGCAACTTATGTCTTAAAACAAAATCGTGGTTAAAAGTCTCTACTTCGTATCCCGGAATAGTCTTGTCCCTAACTTATCATGGTTAACCCGGATTGTCCCAATGTACAAAATACGGGATATAACATCCTCCCCCCCTTTAGAACATTCGTCCTCGAATGTTAAACTAGTCCTACGGGGTCTTATAAGCATTTCGGGGGAGTTTCTTTCATAGCTATCACATACAATTCATTCATCAATCAACATAACCAATTAAGGAATTTAGATTACCTGTAGGCACCGAAAATAAGTGGGGATACTTCTTCTTCATCTCCTCTTCAGCTTCCAGTTCATTTCCTCCCGGTTATTGTTCCGCCACAACACCTTAACGGAAGCCACATCTTTATTACGCAACTTTCTCACCTGACGATCCAATATGGCTATAGGCTGCTCCTCGTAGGATAGCTCCTCTGTCACCTGGATATCCTCTACGGGAAATATTCTGGAAGGGTCACCAATGCATTTGCGAAGCATAGATACGTGGAATACTGGATGCACTGCTCCCAAATCAGCTGGTAGATCTAATTCATAGGCAACCTTGCCTATCTTACGAACAATCTGATAAGGCCCAATATATCTCGGACTGAGCTTTCCTTTTTGCCGAATCTCATAACACCTTTCATGGGTGACACTTTCAGGAATACCCAATCACCAATCTGGAACTCTAAGTGTCGACGTCGATTATCCGCATATGATTTTTCGTCGACTCGAGTCGCTAATAACCGCTCCCGAATGAGTTTCACTTTATCAATCGCTTGCCGGATCATATCTCGGGCCAATTAATTTAGTCTCTCCAACATCAAACCACCAATTGGTGACCTACGCATTTCCGCCATACGTAGCCTCATACGGTGCCATCTGGATGCTGAAGTGGTAGCTATTATTATAAGCAAACTCAACCAGTGGCAAATGATCCTCCCAGCTACCTCTGAAATCGATAACACAGGCCCGCAACATATCTTCTAAGCGTCGAATAGTACGCTCGCCCGTCCGTCGACCGAGGATGAAATGCCGTACTAAGACTCACCCGTGTCCCCAATCCTTCCCCGAAATGATCTCCGTAAGTTAGTCGTAAACCGGGCACCTCTCGTCGGAGATAATAGATATGGAACTCCGTGAAGTCTTACTATCTCCTTAATATATAACCGGCATAGTCCTCTACCGAATACGTAGTCCTAATCGGAAGGAAATGGGCTGATTTTGTCACCTATCAACGATAACCCATATGGAGTCATACTTCCGTGGAGTGCGAGGTAAGCCCGTAATGAAGTCCATATTAATTATTTCCCACTTCCAAGTCGGAATCTCCATCTCCCGTAAGCAATCCACCCGCTTCGATGCTCGATCTTAACCTCGTTGACAATTTGGGCACCGAGCAACGAACTCGCTATGTCCCTCTTCATACCATCCCACCAATACAAGCATCTGAGGCATGATACATCTTCGTCGACCCTGGATGAACAGAATAACGGGGATAATGTGCCTCGCCCATAACCCGTCACCCACCGCAACATCGTACACATAACTGCCCCTGTGTAGTAGTACTCCATCAGGTGTAATCTCGAACGGGGTCTTCTCCTTTTCAAGGGTTGCATCTCTGTACTGTGCCAGAATAGGGTCCTCATACTGACGTCGCTTTACCTCTTCCATAATAGAGGATTCAGCAATTCCTCGAACAGAAACCCCAATATCTCCAGAATCGGCCAGACGGACTCCAAGACTAGCTAGCTGATGAATCTCACGAACCATTTCTTTCTTTTCTGATGGCACGTCTGTCGAGCTACCCATAGACTTACGGCTGAGTGCATCTGCTACAACATTAGCTTTCCCAGGATGATATAAAATATCGACATCATAGTCTTTCAGCAACTCTAACCACCTCCTCTGCCGCAAATTCAGCTCCTTCTGCTTAAAGATATATTGGAGGCTCTTGTGATCTGTATAAATATCAACATGAACGCCATATAGATAGTGTCTCCATATCTTCAAAGCATGAATTACCGCTACTAGCTCCATATCGTGAGTAGGATAATTTCTCTCGTGCTTTCTGAGCTGCCGGGAGGCATAGGCTATAACTCGCCATGCTTTGCGCATTAATACACACCCTAATCCAACACCGTAAGCATCACAATAAATAACATAACCATCCGGTCCCTCAGAAGAGTCGAATCGGAGCCGTAGTCAACTTCTCTTTCAAAGAATCGGAAGCTTCGTTCACAAGCATCGGTCCACCGGAACTTAGCTGCCTTCTCCGAGTTAGCCTTGTTAAAGGCGCGAAATTGAAGCAAACTTCTCCACAAATCTCCCGTAATATCCCGCTAGTCCTCGTAAAAGCTACGTACCCCGCAGGTGTCGTAGGTCTAGGCCAATTCTTTACGGCCTCAATCTTCTGGGTATCCACCCGAATGCCATCAGCTCCAATAATATGCACCAGGAATGCCACTGAAGTCAACCAGAATTCACATTTAGAGAATTTAGCATACAATTTCTGGTGCTGGAGCACCCCAAGTACCGCTCTCAGATGATCTGCATGCTCCTCTTCTGATCGTGAATAAACTAGAATATCATCAATAAATACAATCACGAACATATCCAGGAACGGCTTGAATACCCGATTCATCAGATCCATAAACACGGCTGGAGCATTAGTCAGCCCAAAAGACATCACTCTAAATTCATAATGCCCATATCGGGTCCTGAATGCTGTCTTTGGAATATCTGCTTCTCGTACTCGCACTCGGTGGTAGCTCGACCGCAGTCTATCTTCGAGAAACACCTAGCACCCCGCAACCGGTCAAACAAATCATCAATCCCGGGGAGGGGGTATTTATTCTTTATGGTTACCTTATTCACCGCCTATAATCAATACACATCCATAGCCGACCCATCTTTCTTTCTCACGAACAATACCGCGCTCCCCAAGGTGATGTACTCGGGCCTAACGAAGCCCTTCTCTAATAAATCCCTCACCGCTCCTTCAATTCTTTTAATTTCGTAGCAGTGCCATTCTCGTACGGAGGAATAGATATAGGCCGAGTGTCGCGGCAAAGACATCTATAGTAAACTCTATCTCCCGCTCAGGAGGAAGGTCTGGAAGCTCATCTGGGAATACATCTGGAAATTCATTAACCACTAGGACTGACTGAATAGTCGGTACTTCACCTTTTAAGTCATGTACACGAACCAGATGATAAATACAACCCTTTCGGACCATCTTCCTTGCCTTGAGGTATGAAATAAACTTACCCCTCGGCGATGTTGTATTTCCTGTCCACTCTATAATGGGTTCCCCTGGGAACTGGCAATGAACTACCTTCTTCTGACAATCAACATTAGCATAACAAGAAGCTAGCCAGTCCATACCCATAATAACATCAAACTTAATCATATCTAGCTCTATCAGATCCGCTTTAGTGCAACGGCTACGTATAATTACCGAACAATCTCTATAAACCCTCGCTCGGCTATAACGTAGTCTCCTACCGGTGTAGCTACCTCGAATGGTTCTATCGGTTCGAGTTTTATCCCAATTATATTAGCAACAACGGGAGAAATATACGATAAAGTGGAGCCTGGATCTATCAATGCATATACATCTCGAGAGAAGATCAATAATATACCTGTAACCACATTAGGTGACGCCTCCCCGATCCCGTCGGGCCGGCCAAGGCATATATGCGGTTCGAGGGACCGCTAGAACTCGGACGCTCCGCCACGACCTCTACCGCGGCCTCCGCCGGTGTCGCGCATACCCCGCCCCGCAGGCGCATAGCTACCGAAGAGGACGATGAACCAAAGAATCGACCCAAAGAGGGCTGAGCTGCACCACCCGAACTACCCCCAAGCGGACAATCTCTCATAAGATGGCCCTGACGGCCACAAGTAAAGCAAGCACCCGTGGCGCGATAACACTCTCCAGGGTGATGTCTCCCACAGTGAGAACACCGAGGTATGGGTGGCCTCGACTGACCGGAACCTCTGTCCACCTGTGAACCCGAAGCCCTGGAGCTCTGACCTGCTCCCGAATACCCTGTACTGTCTGGTCTCCTACCCGGGAACTGTGGGGGTGTACTCCGTGCTGGGCCGGGATGATATCTACTATCTTCGCCGCCGAGGTCGCCCGCCTCGAGACTCCCCAAAATATCCAGCTGATCTAGCCCTCTTGGGCTGGCTCCTGTCATAATCTCTGTCGGGCTGACGCCCTCTATGTCGATCCTCCATACCCTGGGCATATGCTTGTACTCGGGCAATATCCATCCCTGGCTGGGAAGCCATCACCAGACAGCTATCAACCAAATAACGATCTAGCCCCATCACGTATCGATGCATCCTATCAGTCATATCAGCTACCATAGCAGGTGCATATCTGGCCAATGAATCGAACTCGAGACTATACTCTCGGACACTCCTGCCCCTCTGCCTCAACTGTAAAAATCTGTCAACCCTAGCTCGCCGCATCTCTGGAGGCAGAAAATGGCCAAGAAAGGCCTCTGTAAACTCGTCCCACACTGCTGGAGGAGCACCCTCGCCCCTAGACAACTCCTCCCAAGACTCATACCAATTAGCCGCTACATCATGCAACCGATATGACGCCAACTCGACAGACTCAGTCTCAGAAGCCTTAATGAGCCGCAACGTACGCTGCATCTGTCGAATAAACTCCTGGGGATCCTCCGCGGGCTTTGACCCGAAGAACTCTGGAGGATTACAAGTCAGGAAATCACGGGCCCTCAAACTATCATGTCGGTCCGCATGATCACCCCCTAATCCGTGCCTGTGAACCTGCCCCGCCACCAATCTAGTCAATAACTGGACCGCATCTCGCATAGCCCTATCCTCCGCCCCTGGCTGGGGAGCTGGAGGCTCGGGTACTGGAACCGCGAGCCGGCGGGGGAGCCGCCCCCCGACCTACCGCCGCCGCCGCTCCAAGTCCCTCTAATAGTGGCGGTGTAGCAGAACCGACTGTCGGGGGAACAACCTCTGGCACAGGCTCAGCACGGGCCCTGGTAACTCTCCGGGCCTGATTAGTCTCTCCTGCTTCCGTAGACTTGCCCTTCTGGGCAGCTGTTGCCTTCCTTGGAGGCATCGCTGAAAACATAACAATTCGTTAGGGAGGAGTCATCCTGATAATACAGCTCTATCGCACGATCTAGGATCAGAAGGAAAGATAACATCCTAAATGTCCTGTAGCCTCCAGTTTATAGATGTGGTGCACAACACACCGATAAACAAGACTTTACTAGACACGGTCTGTAGACATTCCGAGGACGAACCGCTCTGATACCACTTTTGTCACGACCCAACCCCGTAGGCCGTGACTAGTGCCCGAGCTGGGCACTCGTACACACTCATAACCCGAATCAGCATACAAAGTACTTATACATATACAAAGATCATACGTAGTCTCCAAATTGTCGCAAACACAATATATATATCACGAAGCCAACAAGGCTATCATAAAGCATAACGTCCCAAAATATATACAAACGCAAGCCGACAAGTCGCCATGGCGAATGGGACCGCCCAAAACATAAAACATGCGAACACATCTGAACAGTAATATACGCAACCCACATATATGTCTACAAACCTCTAAGAATAACAAAAGAATCATATGACGGGACAGGCCCCGCCGTACCCCCGAATAGACATATGCATATACAACGGAAGAGTATGTACCAAAATATGGCTCGGAACAAGGAGCGCTCCAACTAGCATAATAGGTGTCCTAAGCCGGCGGATCACCAAAGTGGGCGTCCGTACACGCGGGCATGAAACGCGCCCCCGAAGAAGCGGGGATCAAGACGGAATATGTACCGAGTATGCAAAGCAAGAAATACAAGAAACGTAATCATAATCGAAAAGTAGTACGGTAAAATAAGTACAATATCCAAAATACCAAAATGTTTACTTTTAAAACACAAATCATGCATGGGCTCAGGGAATATGGTCGCCCACCGGTCATTGGCGCCATAACACATCATACTCCAGAAGATTTCATATCTCCGAAACCCGACATATCACATAACACATCATAGCACCACAACACATCATAACAACAGAATATAAATGGAACCCGGCCCTATAGCAAGGGTCTCGGCGAACCATAACACATCATACTCCGAAAAATAGCATAGTGCGCACGATAACATAACCGGCCCGGGACTCGGCGAAAGATACAACAGGATGCACGAGCAGAGTCGTGAGTAACCATATGCATAAAAATCATCATTACAGACTCAATAAATAAGTAAGTAATCAACACTCGGGGGTCGGGGTGATAGTTATATTAAGTTCGGTCACACAGTCGTTGGAACTATACAAAGGAAAGTCGCGGGACCCACGGACGAGCATCAACCCAATCCGAGCCCGCCTATGGAAGGTATAGTCATTATACGCTACAGAATCTCCTACGAGCATATCGAGGCGATCCGGTTCTGTCTACGAAAGTTACGGCCCTTTTTCGACGTAGAACCCTTTAGGAACAAAACTTTTCTGCCACATTTGAAATCCAATTATACCAAAGACATAAGGACCATTATTCAATTACATTACGAATGCCAACGTAAAATAAAAGTGAATAAGAATCGTAGACATGCTCGGATCGCAAGAATAGAGTTACCCCGAGGCTCGTAGCACAACCTACTTACAACTAAGACATGCCAAAAGAAAGAAGGGTTAGGCTTTACATACCTTGTCCGCTCTCAAAGCTAATCCAAACCTAAGTCTCGGACTCCTCAAGATCTACAACAACATCATCGATACCAAACATTAGCTATAGGCATTTAGGAATTCAATTCCAAACTAGCACTTAATTCTACAGAAATTTGGGAAGCATTTCCCCTGTAAATTCAACAGCCCCGAGAATTCAACTAGGCCAAATCATCAACAACAATACCAACAACCATGTTTACAACATCAACAATCAATTCAAAACGCATTCTAACATTAAATACACTTTTCTACATATTTCGGCAACATTCCAATTATGTTCAATTCAACTACATACATTCAAACCAACATCAACGCTTACATGTTCAAGTACTAATCCGAGAGCATTCAAACAAGATTCAAGAACACTTTAAACAACCCACACAATATTCAAGACAACCCAACCAAAACTCCACTCCACCGAAACCATCCCAAACCCGAGAACAACAACAACAATACATTCCTCTCTCCCAAATTCATGAATTACACCAACAATACACATGTTAACAATGTCATTCTCATAAATATGAAATCTACATTAAAATCACGTTACTTCCAAATCAGCCCACGACACTTACAATTTCAACTTGAATCATTAAACTTTCATTATCAACATAGAACCCACAACAACAACAACCAAAACACTAAAGAAATTTAATTCATTCCTTGCTATACAAGATGACCCATATTCGGCCACCACCCCAACACACAACTTTCATGATTCTCATCCATTTCAACACACTACAACAACCAAACATGCTAAATTGAATTAATTCATCACTCCTACACAACACACACCTACACGGCTACAAGCCATACACACGACTCAACTTCAACATGCAATATTTCATGAGTTTCATCCATTTTTACATACTAAAACATACACAAATCATCCATAACATATGTAAAAGAAGATTAAACCTCACCTTTTCCCCTCAACTTCACAACTTAACTAGGGTTGTAAATGATGAAAACGAGTGGTTTGTTGACTCCAACAACAACTCCACGTTAACAAGGACTCTTCAATTAGTTGATTTGTTGGAAGAAACTATTTTTTCTTGATCAATTTTTGGACCTCAAATTTGCAAGCTATGGCCGAATATGGCCTTTTTTTTCTCTAAGGTTCTACAATTTTCTAAGGCTTGTGAAGATGAAGACTATGATTGACTTGGTCATCTTTTACTACATATATTAGGCTTCCTTGTGGACCATGGCCCACCCCCACATGGCCGCCCACTTGGCCCCTTTGTTTTCATGAATTGTCCACTTTCTTTAATTCATTTTTAGCCCCAACTTTTCCTTAATATTCCATGCCAACAAAATTACAAGCAACTTATGTCTTAAAACAAAATCGTGGTTCAAAGTCTCTACCTCGTATCTCGGAATAGTCTTGTCCCTAACTTATCATGGTTAACTTGGATTGTCCCAATGTACAAAATACGGGATATAACATCAGAGAATGCCCATTCCTGAGTGAAAGTGGGAAAGAATAGCGATGGATTTCGTAGTTCGTCTTCCAAAGACGTTGGGGGAAGTTTGACTCCATATAGGTTACCGTTGACAGGTTGACTAAGTCTGCTCACTTTATTCCGATTCAGATAACTTATAACGTGGAGAAATTAGCCAAGATCTACATTCGTGATGTGGTTAGACTTCATGGGGTTCCTATTTTCATCGTGTTCGACAGGGCACAACATTTACATCTCAAATTTGGAAACATCTGCATGAGGAATTGGGTACTAGGTCGGACCTTTCTCGCCTTTCCACCGTCGGACGACGGGCGGTCGACGGACTATTCAGGTTCTTGAGGATATGCTTCAGGCTTGTGTGATAGACTTTGGTAGTCATTGGTATTATTTCTTACCATTGGCCGAGTTCGCATATAACAATAGCTACCACTCGAGCATCGACATGGATCCATTTGAGACGTTGTATGGGAAGAGGTGCAAGTCTCTTATTGGTTGGTTCAATGCGTTTGAGGTAAGACCTTGGAGTACGGACCTTCTGAGAGAGTCCTTAGAGAAGGTGAAGGTGATTCAAGCTAAGCTTGGCAGCACAGAGTAGGCAAAAGGAGTACGCAGACCGTAAGGTTCGAGATCTTGAGTTTGGAGAGGGAGAACACGTATTGTTGAAAGTCTCACCCATGAAGGGTGTGATGAGGTTTGGGAAGAAGGGCAAGCTAAGCCCGAGATTCATTGGGCCATTTGAGATTCTCAAGCGTGTGGGGGAGGTAGCTTATGAGTTGGCTTTACCTCTGGGCTTATCAAGGCGTTCATCCAGTATTCCACGTTTCGATGTTGAAGAGGTATCATGGCAATGGTTCATACATAATCCGTTGGGATTCAGTTTTGCTAGATGAGAACTTGACGTATGAGGAAAAGCCTATTGCTATCTTAGATAGAGACGTCCGTAAGTTAAAGTCGGAGGAAACAGCGTCCGTGAAAGTTTAGTGGAAGAATCGCCCAGTCGAGAAAGCTACTTGGGAAATAGAATCTGACATGTGTAGCAAGTATCCTCGCCACTTTTCGTCAAGACAGGTACCCTTTTTCCTAGATTCCTCATCCTTGTCCGTTCGGGGATGAACGGTGTTTTAATTAGTATCTGATGTAGCGACCATTCCGATCATTATGGAAAATCTAGGATCACCATACCAAATAGAACCCTTCCAATGGTAGAACAAGCTAATAGAAACTTAAATGTAGAAGCTTAAGAGTTGGGCTATTGGTTTGTTTGTGATTATTGTTTGATGTTATTGAGTCCATTAGGGGGTGACATAGGAAATTAGACATCCGTTGGGGATTCCGAGGCCACGGGTGAGTCCGTATGGTATTTTTACATTAATGTTCATGTTTTGTTTATGTTTGTGAGGCCTCAAATGCAGTGTTGTGTGGTAGAATGGAAAACTGTGGAATTTAGCAAGCGCACTGCCTCAGTGGGACCGCTGTAACGGCGAAGTACCGCTACGGCGAGACCGCTATAGCAGCGGTAATCTCGCCGCCACAGTCAATTGGGAAATGGGGTGTTCGCTATGGCGGGCCTTTGGATCGCTGTAGCGAGGCTGCTCCAGCGGGCCCAGGCTCGCCATAACGGAGGGATGGTTTTCGTATGGTCTACTACGACAGGCACTTGCCCGCTATTGCGGGACCGCTGCAGTGGTAGAATGACTGCTGCAGTGGTCAATGAAAAACAGTAGCCGTGTTTTAAACACTTAGTTCAAAATTCTTTATTCATAAAACTCCAAAACAGTTCCCAACAAACACCTAGGGCAAAATTCTAAGCTAGGGCAAGCATATCCTTGAGAGATAAGTCTCCACCATTCGTTCCATCTTTACGCTTTCATCTCTATGATTATCATCCCTTTTGTGGGTCTACAATGGTGAATTTGGAATAGTAACCCTTGAACTTAATAGACTTTCAATAGTTGGTGGGTTATGATTGTTATTGTGTGTTTACCATCTAATGGCTTGGGTTATTACTTTCTAATCAAGAATAGAATCATTAGGGCCATGAACTAAGTGAATCGAGACGTATGGTTTCATAAAAATGGTAGCTTGACCATTTAAACTGCTTGAAAGTGATAACTTGATTGAATAATCTTATAAATTGATAATTTGGGGTTGCTAAGACCAATGTTAGGATGATTTACACCTAGTAATCATTCACCCATTAGAATGGGGTAAAAGGGAAGGGAGTTCTTTGGATTGATACTATTGATTAGAGTGATTGTGACTTATTTAGCATCTTAATTGCTAGACTTGGAGCATTCCGAGGCATTACTGAAGGGAAAGGCTATAGCGGAGTAATCTACATTGTTCCAGCTCTACATTTGAGATAGGTTACGGTCTACTTGAGTTAGACATTGATTAGTTGATTGTATGTATTGTGGAATTGATAGGAGAAAACATGTCTAGTCTTCAAGCATAATGTGTGTGGTTGAAATTCCTATTTGTTATTGATTGAGTCATTATGTGGGCTTAGTGCCACTATTCGATATGTTGGGACCTACAGGTTGATGATGTTGTGGTGAGAAGTTAATATGATCTTCTTGGTGAAATTGAGGTACAAAATGATAAATCGATTATTGAAAGTGATGTGACAATAAATATGTATATAAAAAAGGCTCATATGACTGGGGGTGAGGATGAGACCTAGATTTGAATAGGCATATTTGATCGGGGGTGAGGATGTGGTCTAGTTATGAGCTCGGGTTTAAGGAGTAAATCCAGAACGTGTGGTACGCGGACACCATGGGTCCCCTGCAGGTCATGATTATTAGGCAATGACACCAATTAGCATGTGTGTACACGAGTGGTCAGTGATTGAGTATTGAGAATGTTGTCGGTAAACTTATTTTCGTTGTTTGCTTCCGTTGACTTGATTCTTGACATCATTGGGTGACTTGATTTCTAATATCATTGGTTGACTTATTGTTGGGTTATTTGAGTATGTGTTGTTGATTGGTCTGTCTATTTAATTGATTTTGTGATTCATGCATGATACTAATCTTAGTCGGCCTATGATATCTACCGGTACATAGTGTTTGTATTGATACTGCCTTGATGCATTCTTTTGAGTGCAGATTGTGATCGCAGACTGCTACCCAACCTCATATTTAGCGTTAAGGCCATTTGCTGACAGATTGAGGGTGAACTTTTATCCATGCCAGGCCACCCAAAGATCTTCTTTTCCTAATGTCTATTTCCATTCAAGACATTGATGGTTATTTATTTCAGACAGTATACATTCCTTAGATATGTTTTGGATTAGAGTCCTTGTACGGTGACTTTCGAATTTTGGGATTGTAATAGTTA
This sequence comes from Lycium ferocissimum, assembly GCF_029784015.1. Lineage (NCBI taxonomy): Eukaryota > Viridiplantae > Streptophyta > Magnoliopsida > Solanales > Solanaceae > Lycium > Lycium ferocissimum. Next base: position 24,465 of record NW_026727002.1, read on the forward strand.
GAACTTCCGCATTTACGTTATTATTTTATGGCATGACTATTTATTGATTTATCTTGTGTTTAGCCGTTATGAATTGGTTAACTAAAAATGGACTTGAATGATTAGATGGTTAGCCGTATTAGTTCGCCCACTAGGAATTAGTATGGGTGCCGATCATGGCGGGTTGGGTCGTGACACCACATCCTCACCCCCCGTCAAATGTGCCTTTGTATATATATATATATATATATATATATATATATATATATATATATATATATATATATATATATATATATCTATATACGGTTACAATATGAATCCCAACGTATTTCCGGTTAACGTCAATATGGAACATATGCGGTCAAAAATGTCAACGTCATGAAATAGAAGGCACTATACCACGAGTCATAACAAGACTCAGATAATCCAACTCAACAACGAGAAGAATATTCAACCATCTCAATCAACATGAAGGGTACCATTGCCAAGAGTGCAATCCCCAATTTCACAGTTCCATGATAGGCTCACGGACTCAACTTAAAAACCACATGGATACACAACAAAGTCAATTTCTTTCAAATTACAAGTCACTCTAGCATACGATGTAGCAAGACTCTATATTAGCCCACTCATTAGTAAAACAACTCCCATTCTTCAATTAAATCAACCCCAAGAGGACACTCTACCATCTTCCGTCAAATATAACAACTGCACACTTGGCTCGACTACTTCTTTTAATGGCAGCAAGCCCACAAAATTGTACCCTTAATTCCAACATAACTAGTATTCAACCGAACGCCGTGTCCGAAGACCTAGTCAATTCTACACATATATACGACTCACTAATCAAAGTCTGACTAAAGTAAACCATAACACACCTTGAGGCCGAGCAGGTGCCACGAGCCATCATGGGGTCTTCATCCATTGCTTCCAAATCTGGAGACCACGACGGGGTAGTCTTGCTTAGGTCTCTATGCGTTCTGTCCAAAAATTCTCCCAAGTGATGGCTTAGAGAACGTTTGGTGGAAAAGTGGGATTTAATCTCGTAATAAGGTTTTTAACTGGTCCGCTCGGACCGCTGTAGCAGTCTGCTTGTCCGCTACAGCAAACTCCCTTCGACGGTTCCTGGACCGCTGCGGCGAAGCGGTCCTATCCGGGCCCATAACATTTTAACTCCTACCAATTTGATCACGATAAAATAAAATAAAAATACACGAAAAACTTCCCTGTGGACTAATTTTATAACAAGAAACTTGGTTTTCATACACAGGCTACGGAAGGTCTAGTAATGACCAGGCAGGTTGTTACAATATATATCTAGCATGAATGAATAAATAACGTAGAAGGAGAAAGAAAAGAGCCTCAAACAAATCAAGTAATGCGTACAAGGCCGTAACTAATACTCGAAAAGATCACTCAGCCAAATAAATGACTGGCCTAAGTCAAAACAGAAGTAGCACAAGAAAAGCCCAATACAGCAAAAATAAGAGACAAGCCTAAATCAAAACATTTAACAATGCAAAGGCTAGAAGTTCTGAGCCTACACAAGTGATATACTATGTTTATACCAAATATACAAGTTCTTATACACTCAAGGTATACAGAACTGTATATTCCCAGTATATTAATGTATATCCCTGCTGTATTTAAACATAAATTAATACTCATACCTAGAGGGGGACATATATTATCCTATTTGATATTTTAAAACCTCACTTGAGGTTGCAGAGGCAGAATCAAAAGAAGAAAGAAAAAGATACAATATGACATACATAACAAGCAGAAATCAAAGGCCAACAAATCCATAATGTATCATTTGAAAGATAAGGCATTTCATGTCACTATTTAACTCTTAAATGGGTAACTTAACATGCAGTACACATATGTTGCTACTCATACTAGGCTATCAGAGAGGCTCCAAACTGAAACAAACATGCATGACTTATGCAGGACTGACATTGTTAAACATAGGTCTTGACGAGAAAGTATTCTTAAAAGAATACAGAACTGTAATAACATCAAAATAACAACAAGACCTTGAATGAAGATATCATAGGAACATAACAGGTCTAAACTGACATATGTTTAGCATTTGGAGTCTGATTAAGTGAACCATAAACTAACTGATACACGATTTAGCCAAACAGAAAGTGTACCGTGTAGTTAAGCAAGTTTTAGACCTTAAGTATGCATGACTAATCATTATAAGCATACAAATCACATTTAAACAGCCATAGATATGTATTTAATCAACACAAAACCTTCATAAGCTAATTTAGGCTCAACTAACCATAGAAGAAACTAAGGTTCACAAGCAGATTTACCTAAACATGACTAAACAGACACAAACTAAACAAACGGAAACCTAAAACAAACAGGCCTACTCTGAACCAAGAGTGATCAAGATTAAGCTTGTATATAGCTAGGGAACCACCAATTAGTTAGACTTAATTAGCAGACTACAAGTTTACAGCAAGCAACATGATTAACTGAGGCCAAACATGTTACACCTCGGAAATTTCCCTTTAGCATACAAGTGAATAAACTCGCGAAGGGCATGACGTATAAAAAGTTTGGATAAGCAAGAAATAGTATGTGATGGTCCTAATTAAGATTTCCAAAGACATCCGAGTAGAGGGAAGAAAGTTGCTAAGGGAAAGCGAGTTATAAGTTAGTGTGTCGGGCGAAACGTGAGTATTGGGTTAGTAATGCCTTAAGGATGTTTTGAAGAAGAGTTATAATGTCCCTTAGATTGGTAATGAAGTGATAAATAAGTGCCAAGAAGGTTTCATAAGGATTGGAGATCAAACGAAACGACGGGGACCATTCCGGTGGAACTGTGAGTTCCACGACCATGTTCCACGGACAGCACCATGATCCACGGACCGTGGATGTGTCCGTGGAACAGCCAGTAGAGAATATGGCTGGATGGTCATGAACCATGACCAGTTCCACGGCCAGCTCTTGGTTCCACGAACCGTGGAACAGTCCGTGGAACTCCCGACGACTGAAATGTTCTAAGTTTTTATAAGTGATGCCCACTTCATTTATTTCATTTCCACTCACGTCTTCAACCTCTCCACACCTCTAGAACCTTCCAAATATTTCATCCACAAGAAAACAAAGAGAATCAAGGATCAATAACAAGATTTGGAGTGAATCAAGCCTATGAAACTCCATTAAAGCCATCAAAGTCAAGAAATCCAAGAAAGGTGAAAATAGGGTTTTGTGCAAAAAGGTGTATTATCACTCAAGGTCTATTCCTTCATCATTTAAGGTAAGTTTCATGACCTTTCCATGTTATTTGAAGTATTTATGAGTTGAAACATATGGATTGTAGAAGAGTAGAGGAAATGGGTCATAAATGTGTGAATAGTGTCATTAATGAGTAGTAGTGGGATTGAATCATGAAAACGGATGCGTTATAAATGATGTCTAGAACGTGAAATAAGCATTGGATACGAAAGAATGCGATAATGAACTTTAGTCATGAATATGGAGAGTTGGAGTAGAATTGTGAAATATGAATAACGTAAACAAATGACGCTAAATTGCTAGCGATATTGTGAATGTTGTTGTGAATGTTTGGAGTTGATATGGAATACGACGGAAAGTAGTATAAACAAAGGAAACGCTGCCCAATTTTCTTTAGCCTTAAGAGGCATGATTTTATTATTACCTAGCTAATGACGATATGAACTCTCTTGAAGGTAAAGACGCGAGCGTTAAAGGAGAACGAGCAAGTGATAGAATAGTAAACGACAAAGGTATGTGAGGCTAATCCTTTCTTTCTAAGGCATGAGTCTTATGGTATGAATTTCCTTCTTTCCTATGAATGTCCCTTCTTCTAGAAAGCTATGAGTCCTTAGTCATGAAAGATCATACGAGATGAGAGATGCTATGAGTAAGATAATGGTAATGACAAGCCAAAGTCTAGAGATGCTATAGCCTATAATATGATGCTCCATGTATAGTCTATTGATGTTGATCGTTGTATACACTCACCTTATGTTATATCCCGTATTTTTGTACATTGGGATATTTTAAGTCAATCGCGACAAGTTAAGGACAAGACTATTTTGGGATACGAGGTAGAGACCTTAAACCTCCAATTTTGTTTCAAGTCACAAGTTGCTTATAAATTTTACTTGGTATGGAAATATTAATGAAGATTAGGGATTAATTAACCATGATTAGATTATTAAGTGGGGATTAATGATTAATTATGAATAATTAGCCTAATTAGATCACTAAGTGGGCCCCACAACACATGGACAATTATGATTGGCTCATAAATTATAGTGGGACACATGTCACATGGTTGGACACATTTCAACCATATGGACAACATATAAATATTGAAATAATAACCAAGCTATTCATTTTCATCTTCAACAAATGAATTAGAGGAGAGAGAAGCTCTCCCTCTTCACCAAGAAGAGAGAGAAGCTCACGGCCACAACCATGGCAGCACCACCAGGTCACGGCCAGCCTTGGTTTTTATACCATTGCATTGTTAAATTCATTTTTCCCCTTAGAAAAACATAGAGAAAAGAGAAAAGAAGGCTCTCGGCCATGGCTAACTTTGAGGGAGTTTTCAAGCTTTGATTCCAATTGATTTTCATGGTATTCTAGCCTAATTGGAAGGGCAGATTGTGGCATGGAAGTGTTCATTAAGGCAACAAGAACAAGTGTTATTTCAATTACAAGTTCTAGCCGTTGAAGGGTTGAGTATTAAGGTAAGAATTGATCACTTCTTATATGTTTTAGGGTGATTTTGGATGTGTTGTGAACATATATAAATGTGAATTGGATGTGTAAAAAAAAATGTATATGTTGATGTTGGAAAGTTTGTCAAGCGTGGGAGTTTTGTGTAGGAATGATGGATTAATTTTACTTAGAATTTTGGTTGTTGTTGTTATGGATTGTATGGTGAGAATGAATGTTTGATGATTCAAGTTGAAGTTGTAATTGTTTGTGGGCTTTTGTAGAAGCTAATATGATGTTAATATAGTTTCTTGCATTTATGTAAATGATGTTGTTAACGTGTGGTCGTTGGTAGAGTTCATGAAATTGGAAGAAAAGAATGTATTGTTGTTATTCTTGTTGAACTTGAAAGATTATATGTTGTATTGTGTGTTGGTTGGGCTGTTTTGGAGTATTGTATGAGCTGTCCAGAATGTCCTCGAGTCATGTTTGAATAGTCTCAGGTTGATACTTGAATGTATGATTAGTGATGTTGGTTTGGTTGTACGTAGTTGGTTTGAATGTAAACGAAACGTCGTCTAATCGTCTAGAAAGGAGTTACTAACATTAGAATGCGTTTTGAATCTCTTCGTAGTTTAATCGTAGTTCTTGACGCCTTAATATAGGTTGAGCTACTATTGGGCAGCGTATACGTGTTGTGTTGCGAGTAAACGCTAAAAGGTATGTAAAGCTTACCTTTTCTTTCTTTTGGCATGTCCTAGATGTAAGTATGATATGATATGAGCTTTGGGGAAATTCTATTCGCAAGTTCCGAGCATGATTTATGATTCTTATTCACTTTTTGATGTTAGAACCCTCGGCATGATCGAGCTATTACCCTCGAGTCTTTTATATGATTGAATAGTAAATGATGCATAAAGGTTCCTATTCTTAAAGGATTCTATAACGAATAATATTCATAACTTTGTAAAGTTGACTCGGATTAACTTAATACATGTCTATGATCCCCGAGGCCTTATTTTGATATAGTTCATAATGATATTCAAAGAATCGAACACGACTATCGTCCTGATACTCGAGCGTTGACTAGTCTACTTATCTATTGAGTCTCAAAAGATGATTTATATGTATATGGTTACTCACTACTCTGCTCGTGCATACTGTTGCATCTTTCACTGAGTCCCGGGCCAGGACATGTTCTCGTGCACAGCTCCACTGCATTATTCACCGAGTCCCTCACTAGAGGGCCGGGACACGTTATATGTATATGTATATGATGATATGATGACATGATGATATGATGATACGGGGTTGGTGTCCAGGATGGCATATGATGATGTTATTCACCGAGTCCCTCACTAGAGGGCCGGGACACGTTATATGTACATGTATATGATGATTTTATTTACCGAGTCCCTCACTAGAGGGCCGGGACACGTTATATATGCATATGTACAGGATGATTATCTAATTATGTCACCGAGTCCCATGATGAGCCGGGTATGGTATATGATAATGATGTGCATGACTTGCTTTACAAGGCACAGGTACAGTGATTTCTTGATTGCCATATTTGTCTCCAGAAATCTCTACTTCAGTTATGATGTTTCTTGATGTATTTCATGCTCTATATACTCGGTACATATTTAATTCGACCTACTTTCTTCGGGGGTTTGCGTTTCATGCCCGGTACGGATGCTCGATTTGGTGACCCTTGACTTAAGATTTCTACTCACTGTCTTGGAGTGCTCCGTTGTTCCAGAGTCTAGACTTTTGGCACAGATCTGCTGATATATGTATATGTTTACTCAGGGGTACGGCGGGGCCCTATCCCGTCATATGTTATTGTTGATACTCTTAGAGTTCTGTAGACATATGTGTGGGTTGTATATAGTTGTTGTTCAGTTGTGTCTGTATGACTTATGTTTTGGGACGTTCCCATTAGTAGTGGCAGCCTTGTCGGCTCGCGTATATATATATATATATATATTTTTTTTTTGGGATGCTGTATGTAGTGGCAGCCTTGTCGGCTTGCACATATGTTTAGTTGGGGTGTACCCACATGTTATGATAGCCTTGCCGGCTTATGTATGATGTTATCTGTTGGTAGTTGTGACTCCACAGGAGACAGGTTGTCTTGATATATATACATATGTGACAGTTTTGAGACGACGTCTTGCCTTTTTATATAAGTTCTTTATTATGCTAGTTGTGGACTGATTATAGCTAATAGGTTTTTATATGAGTGTCCAGCTCGGGCACTAGTCACGGCCTACGGGGTTGGGTCGTGACACCTTATGCTTGTTCCTTCAAGGTGAGGCAGAATGCTTAATGAATGTTCCATAATGAAGACGGGGGTTTACGACCTTACGTCACCCCGATAGAGTATGATTGTCTATGAGCCTCTATGTATGTACTACGATAAGTATATTATGACAAGCATATTATGATGAGCATCTTGTAATGAGCATATGATGATGTTACACCGCGCCTATATGGCCGGGCAGTTACCGCCAAGGCGGGCAGCTATACACCATGGCCAAATGGCATGGGCAGACACCACTAGTGGGCGGCATGAGATGGTACCCCGGACGCGGGAGGCCTGGACGCAGGCTAATGTTATTGATTATCACACCGTACCTATATGGTCGGGCAGTTTACACATCTATGCATATATGACATGATGATGATTATGAGAGTAAGCCATGCATGTATAACTTCCTTTATGATTCAGTCAGTTACAGTTGCTCCTCATTGATGCCTCTTTATTTCATTGATATTTTATTATTATTTATGCCTTACATACTCAGTACAATATTCGTACTGACGTCCCTTCTTCGGACGCTGTGTTCATACCCACAGGTAGACAGGGAGGCGACCTAGACTCGTAGGGGCTAGCGGCTGATTGAGAGCACTCCATCCTTCGGAGGTGCCACTGATTATTCTTTTGGTACATATATGTACATATTCATTATTGGGCACGACGGGGTCCTGTCCCGTCCATATGTCTATTACTCTAGTAGAGGCTCGTAGATACGCAGTGTGGGTAGTATGGTCCCATAGTCTTCATGTATATGTATGTATATATTATTTTGATAGCCGAAGGGCTTATGTTTATATAAGTAAATGTGTTTCAAATGTCAATAAGTATCTATGATCATGAGCATATAGTATGAATGAAAGCAGATAAGTGACAGAATGAGTGGTGTTCGGTGGTTAGCCCCGGATACCCGTCATGGCCCGTAGCTCGGGTCGTGACAAAACATTATCAACAAACTACTGAATTCTTGATTAATCACATAATCAACTAAAGCAAGACTAACAACTACAAATATAGACTAATCACATGATTAACTAAGGAACGATTAACAACTAAACACCTAACTGACTAAAGCAAGATTATAAACTAACTAATCACATACTTAACTAAGACAGGATAATAAACTAACAATATACACTAATTAGCGCTTTTAAGTTACTCAATGTTGTAAAAGGATTCTGCCACGAGGCATTTACATGATCTGGTCTCTTACAATATATCAAAGGAGGAGAAGAGGCAATTATCAGATGACAATGCTATTGCTTTGGTAGAAGACAAAGAAGAGAGCACTCAAGATTCTCCAATTAGAGTCAAAGCTTTTTCTCCAAAATCTGTAGTAAACGGTGGAAAAAATGGGAAAAAGCAAGTGGAAGCTCAAGTATCAGTTAGAGTGATGCCAAATAGGGGTGAAGCAAAATCCAATTGTAAGTGATGATGAAAGCTTTTATCTGGAATATAATGTTACACCCCGTACCTTGTAAGAAGAACTTATTAAATTTGAATGTAAGTATGCCGAGCTATGGCTAAGTAAAACAACTTTGGATTATGGGGAACGAAGCATTATTAAGTATATTGTATGAGTAAAGGATGAATTACGATCTAGTAAGTCGTAACCGGGAAGGAAAACCTTGGACCAAAGGATATGACTATTATCAAGTATGATAAATGATAAATATCATATATGGAGAGTTTCGGAAGATTCCGGGACCAAGCAAATCGAAGAAAATAAGTTTGTCAAAATTTTGGAAAAAGTTGGCAAAATTTTGGATAGAATTTTGAGTTAACTTTGCAGGGGTATATCTCTAGGTATATTAGGAGTTTTAAGGAATTTCAAAAGTATAAAATGAAATTCGTTGAGTCTAGTTTTCAATGCAACAAACCGCTCGTTAACACGACATCGAAGTAGAGAATTATTGACGTTACAAGTTAGGTTGACAGAGCAGAAACGCGTGCTACAGTAACCGCCACCTTACAATAGCGGCGCTACGACGGGAGCGAGGTGCTACGCATCGAACCCGACTCTAGAAGCTTAAAAAAGGGGTTTTACCCCTTATTTTTCATCCAAACAGCTCTCAAAATATACCAAACTCCCTAGAACAATCCCCTAACTTTCGTCCATAGAATTTTAACGTAAATTAAGTGAAATCTCCGGATTTAATTTCGAACAGCGTATAGTTGTGATTATAAAATCGTATTGCGGCGAAGCGTGGCTTGGATTCAAGGTGAATATTGTAGAGATGGCGGTTCTAGTGGAAGTGAGGTATGAACCTTCCCTTATAAATATTGATTTAAGCTTATTTATGGAAGAAAAGTTATTAAATGATCATGTAATGAATTTATGGGTTGAGAAATTGGATAAAACATCATGTGGGATGTTTATGGAATAGATTGGTATTGATGATATTATTGTTGAAGTTGGTATTGTTGTTGTTGTTGTTGTTGTTGGTTGCTGGATTGTGATTTCGGGCTAGGCATATAAACAGGGGAGATGTTGCCCGAATTTCAGCAGATTCTAAAAGGATTTTAATTAAAGGCTTAATACAAGAATATCCCGATGAGCCTAACGATAGTACGAATTCTTTTATATGTAGATTGTAAGACAGGAAGTAGGTTGGAAAGTCGAGAAGTAAGCTTCCAAGTATGTTAAGGCCATCCTTTCTTTCATTTTGGCATGATCTATGACAAGTGCGAAGCGTAATGATATCCATAATGAATCTACTCCTAGATGTAGGATCTCATGTCCCAATGCTTATATTGGTGTTATTCATATCCTGAATCCTTTGGCTTCTTAAGTCCCGAAGGGGCATTCATAAGTTGTTCGCTTTCATAATGATGTCTAAAACCCAAAGGGGATATTCATAAGGTTTCTTTATTCATATGCATTTCATATTTAATTTTTGAGTCTCGAAGGAGACAAATGAAAAGGGAAAGAAGTTCCCATCTTTGAAAAAGAGGAAGAAGTTCCCGCTTTGAACTAAAGGTTGCTCCGAAGGGAGTCTTTTAATATTTTACAAAGATTATCATGCATTGCATATTTATATACATGCATGACATCATTTCATGGGAAATGGGAAAAGGGCTAAGGCATTATATATGCAAACCACTTGATCAGCTGGTATACGATGATTATATTGCCCGAAGGGGCTGCCCGAATTATGCTATTGTACTCGAAGGGGTTGCGAGCGGGGCGAAGGCATGCATTATATATATATATATATACACTTATTGTCACGACCCGAGCTACGGGCCGCGACGGGTATCCGGGGCTAACCGCCGAACACCACTTATATTTCTGCTTATCTGCTATCATTCATACTATATGCTCATAATCATATAAAACCGTCGCTTTCTGAAATACATTAGCTTTTATAAACATAAGCCCTTCGGCTATCAAAATAATATATACATGCATATACATGAAAGCCATGGAACCAGACTACCCACGCTGCGTATCTAGGAGCCTCTACTGGAATACTAGACATCTGGACGGGACAGGACCCCGTCATGCCCAAAACATGAATATACAGATATATATACCAAAAGAGAAATCTGTGGCACTTCCGGAATATGGAGTGCTCTCAATCAACTGCTAGCTCCTATGAGTCTGGGTCACCTCCCTGTCTACCTGTGGGCATGAACACAGCGTCCGAAGAAAGGACGTCAGTACGAATATTGTACTGAGTATGTAAAGCATAAACAATAAAGAAGCATCAATAACTGAGGAGGCATAAAACAAGGAGCAATCTGCAACTGACTGAATCATAAGGATGATCATGCATGCTGACTTACTTTCGTACTTATCATCGTATCATATATGTACATACTGTAATAACTGCCCGACCATATAGGTGCGGTGTAATAATCAATATCGGTATCATCATCAATAGCCTGCGTCCAGGATATTATCTCATGCCGCCCACTAGTGGTGTCTGCCCATGCCATTTGGCTATGGTGTGTATAGCTGCCCGCCTTGGCGGTGACTGCCCGGCCATGTAGGCGCGGTGTAATATCATCATATGCTCATTACATCATGCTTATCATAACATGCTTATCATAGTATGCTTATCATAGCTCATCATAGTATGCTTGACATCATATACTTATCACAATACACGATAGGACTCTTAGCTATTCATACTTTATCGGGGTGACGTAAGGTCGCGGACCCCGATGTCATTATGAGCATTCTACGTATTCTCGCCTCACCTTGAAGGAACAAGCATAAGGTGAGTGTGCACAACGATCAATATCGTTAAATTACATAAATGTCATCATTAGCTTCTTAGAGGCATCATATCATAGGCCATAGCATTTCTAGACTTTAGCTTGCTATCATTGTTACATTCCGCATTTTGTACCCTCGGGTAAGTCGAGGCAAGTGACACAAGTTGCGTATGAAAAATTGTAAAGTTGGAATATTAAGAAAGGCCAGGGGCATAATGACTTATGGAAATACGGAGAAAGGCTAGGGGCAAATTTGGAACAAGGGAAATGTTTTCATGAAATAAGAGAAAGTTGCTAGAATTTTCAAGAGAATTTTCAAGAAATGGCAACATGACCATGGGCCCCACTTTCAAAAAGTGGCCAAATGAAAATAAACCAAACAAGGGCAATTTGTTTAAATTTTATTGGAGGAACTAAGTATATTAAGGATATGGAGGGATGAATTGTTCATCTTTTTTCTAGAATTCCAAGAGTTAGAAAGCAAGAAAAGAGAGGAGAAAGAAAAATAGTCATCCTATTTTAGGAGAAAAAAGGGAGAAAAAAACCGAAAAAAAAAAAAAAAAAAGAGAGAGAGAGAGAATTCACAACTTGTTCTTCATAGGCCAAACAATCCTTGAAGAGTTTGTAGTAAGTTGGAGTGGTTGGTGAGCAAGAAAAACACATATTTACACAAGTTGGTAAATTGAGTCAAGTGAAGAAGTTGAGGAA
>NW_026727003.1:0-36951 GCF_029784015.1 Lycium ferocissimum
TGTATGACATATGTATATGAATGTGAATATGTATAAGATACATGTAAATGTGGGGAATGGAGGAGAAATCGTTTCCACCGATTCAGTGGATTTCATCCCCGGACGCGGGATGCCGGACGCGGGATATGGGAGAGCCGGATACGGCGTACGTATATGTGATATATATAATGTGTTGGGACAACATTGGGGGAGGGGTGGAGAGCGATGTACTCGGCGTACGTGGAACGTAAGTAAAGGCCACCGTTTTTTCAAATGTTTCGTTTTTTCGTATATGTAAATGAGAAGTACCGTTTTACGGAAAGAAACTAAGCATGCATGGCATCCGCCGAAAGGCACTCACATACGATTACCTACTACCCCGGATAAGCTCCGTATGTTTGTGCCGTTATTATTCGTATTGTATATGCCTTTATCATGTTACTATTCATGTTTTACATACTCAATACAATGCTCGCACGACCCCTCTTCTTCGGGGTCGCGTTCATGCCGCGTGTGCACACCCAGACGAATTGGAAGCTAGCATACATGATGTTCCGGCGGAGTTGGTAGGCTCTTTTGTTGCCGGGGTGCTGCCGAGTCAAAGTATATGAGCCATGATGTTTTGTTCGGTGTTAGAGACTTTGCAGACAGAGTCGTGGGTATAGAGTGTCAGCTTTGTGGATGGTTTCGCCGGTTAATATGTTATTATGTTTCATGTCACGGGTCCCACATGACGATAGACTTTACTTATAGAATTTTTTTTTTTTGAGTCTACTATGTATTCTATTCTTAATTGATACAAGAATTTATCTATGTAATAAGAGTCAGAGGGTTCGCTCGGCTCCAGATATAGGGTCGGGTGCCCATCACACCTCGATCAAGATTGGGGTGTGAGAGACTTTGCGAACGAGTGTCGTGTGTGTGATATGTCGATTTGTCGGCTATGTAAGCGGATGATGTATTATTATGCATTATGTTACGAACTTCATATGTTTACAGATTTCACACGATGCTGGCTTTGTTTGATTTTAAAAAAAATGATGAAAGGCATGTTTGTTTTCGGAAAAAAAAAATTTCGTTACGTGCTTATGTTATGTTTTGCGGGCCCAGTATGAGTATTACGAAAGTCTGTGGGTTCGCTCGGCCCTAGGTAAGGGTCGGGTGCCCATCACACCCTATCGGATTAAGGGTGTGACAAATGGTAGCTATTATTATAAGCAAACTCAACCAGTGGCAAATGATTATCCCAGCTACCTCTGAAAGCAATAACACAGGCCCGCAACATATCTTCTAGTGTCTAAATGGTACGCTCGGCCTGTCCGTCGACCGAGGATGAAATGTCGTACTAAGACTCACCGGGTCCCCAATCCTTCCCGAAATGATCTCCGGAAGTTTCTTTGTCGGGCACCTCGTCGGAGATAATAAACGGGGAACTCCGTGAAGTCTCACTATCTCCCTAATATATAATCTCGGCAGTCCTCACCGAATAAGTAGTCACCGGAAGGAAACGGGCTGATTTTGTCGCCCCATCAATGATAACCCATATGGAGTCATACTTAGGGAGTGCGAGGTAAGCCGTAATGAAGTCCATATTAATTATTTCCCCACCTCCACGTCGGAATCTCCATCTCCCGTAACAATCCACCCGGCTTCGATGCTCGATCTTAACCCGCCGGCAATTTGGGCACCGAGCAACGAACTCTTGCTATGTCCCTCTTCATACCATCCACCCGGCACAAGCATTCGAGGTCATGATACATCTTTGTTGCTCCGGATGAACGAGAATAACGGGCATAATGTGCCTCGCCCATCACCTGTCGCCGCAGCCCTGCAACATCAGGTACACATAATCTGCCCCTGTGTAGTAATACCTCATCAGGTGTAATCTCGAACGAGGTCTTCTCTTTTTCGAGGGTTGCATCTCTGTACTGTGCCAGAATAGGGTCCTCATACTGTCTTCGCTTTACCTCTTCCATAATAGAGGATTCAGCAACTCCTCGAACAGAAACCCCAATATCTCCAGAATCAGCCAAGCGGACTCCAAGACTAGCTAACTGATGAATCTCACGAACCATTTCCTTCTTCTCGGATGGCACGTCCGCCAAGCTACCCAAAGACTTCCGGCTGAGTGCATCTGCTACGACATTAGCTTTCCCAGGATGATATAAAATATCGACATCGTAGTCTTTCAGCAACTCTAACCACCTCTTCTGCCGCAAATTCAGCTCCTTCGCTTTAAAGAAGATATCTTGGAGGCTCTTGTGATCTGTATAAATATCAACATGAACGCCATATATATAGTGTCTCCATATCTTCAAGGCATGAATTATCGCGGCTAGCTCCAGATCGTAAGTAGGATAATTCCTTTCGTGCTTTTTAAGCTGCCGGGAGGCATAGGCTATAACTCTGCCATGCTGCATTAATACACAACCCAGCACAACACCGGACGCATCACAATAAATAACATAGCCATCTGGTCCCTCAGGAAGAGTCGAAGCCGGAGCGTAGTCAACTTCTCTTCAAAGACGGCGGAAGCCGCATTCACAAGCATCGGTCCACCGGAACTTAGCGCAGCCACCGAGTTAGCCTTGTCAAAGGCGCTCGAAATCCAAGCAAACTTCTCCACAAATCTCCTGTAATATCCTGCTAGTCCCGTAAAAGCTACGTACCTCCGTAGGTGTCGTAGGTCTAGGCCAATTCTTTACGGCCTCAATCTTTTGGGTATCCACCCGGATGCCATCAGCTCCAATAATATGCCCCAAGAATGCCACCGAAGTCAACCAGAATTCACATTTAGAGAACTTAGCATAAAATTTCGGTGTTTGGAGCGCCCAGTACCGCTCTCAGATGATCTGCATGTTCCTCTTCTGATCGTGAATAAACCAGAATATCATCAATAAATACAATCACGAACATATCCAGGAACGGCTTGAATACCCGATTCATCAGATCCATAAACACGGCTGGAGCATTGGTCAGCCCAAAAGACATCACTCTGAATTCATAATGCGCATCGGTATCGGGTCTGAATCGTCTTTGGAATATCTCGCCTCACGTACCCGCACTTTGGTGATAGCGACACGGAGTCTATCTTCGAGAAACACCTAGCACCCTGCAACTGGTCAAACAAATCATCAATCCTGGGGAGGGGGTATTTATTCTTTATGGTTACCTTATTCACCGCTTTATAATCAATACACATCCGCAGCGACCCATCTTTCTTTCTCACGAACAATACCGGCGCTCCCCAAGGTGATGTGCGGGCCTAATAAAGCCCTTCTCTAATAAGTCCCTCAGCTACTCCTTCAATTCTTTTAATTTTCGCAAAAGCTATGCCATTACGTACGGAGGAATAGATATAGGGTGAGTATCGGCGACACATCTATGGTGAACTCTATCTCCCGCTCGGGAGGAAGACGAAAGTTCATCCGGGAATACATACGGAAATTCATTAACCACCGGGACCGACCGAAGAGTCGCACAGCTTCACCTTTAGATCATGTACACGAACCAGATGATAAATATACCCTTTTCTAACCATTTTCCTTGCCTTGAGGTATGAAATAAACTTACCTCTCAGCGATGCTGTGTTTCCTGTCCACTCTATACCTGGTTCACCTGGGAATGGGAAACGAACTACCTTCTTCTGACAATCAACGTTAGCATAACAAGAAGCTAGCCAATCCATACCCATAATAACATCGAATTCGGTCATATCTAGCTCTATCAGATCTGCTTTAGTGCAACGGCCACAGATAGTTACCGAACAATCTCTATAAACCTGCCTGGCTATAACAGAATCCCCTACCGGTGTAGCTACCTCGAATGGTTCTATCGGTTCAGGTTTTATCCCAATTTTATTAGCAATAAGGGGAGAAATATACGATAAAGTAGAGCCTGAATCTATCAATGCATATACCTCACGGGAGAAGATCAATAATATACCTGTAACCACATTAGGCGACGCCTCCTGATCCTGTCGGTTGGCCAAGGCATATATGCGATTAGAAGGACCGCTAGAACTGGGAGCTCCGCCACGACCTCTACCGCGGCCCGCTGGTGTCGGCGTACCCGACCCCATAGGGCGCATAGCTACCAAAGAGGAAGATGAACCAAAGACTCGACCCAAAAGAGTCGAGCCGCAAGACTAGACCGAATCGCCCAAGCGGACAATCTCCTCATAAGATAGCCCCGACGGCCACAAGTAAAACAAGCACCCGTGGCACGATAACACTCTTCGTGGCGATGTCTCCCGCGGTACGAGGACACCGAGGTCCGGTGGTCTCGTCGACCGGAACCCTCGTCCACCCGTGAACTCCGTGAGCCCGGAGCTCGACTCGCTCCCGAATACCCTATACTCGTCCGGTCTCCCCGCCCGGAACCGTGGGGGTGTACCCGAAGCCGGTCGGGACGGATATCTACTATCGCCGCCGCCGAGGCCGCCCGCCCCCCGAGACTCCCTGCAATATCCACTGATCTAGCCTCTTTGGCCGGCTTCGTTATAATCTCTCTGTCGGGCTGACGCCCTCTATGTCGATCCTCCATACCCTGGGCGTGTGCCTGTACACGGGCAATATCCATACCGGGCTGGGAAGCCATCACCAGACAGCTGTCAACCAAATAACGATCTAGCCCCATCACGTACCGATGCATCCTATCAGTCATGTCAGCTACCATAGCGGGTGCATATCTGGCCAACGAATCGAACTCGAGACTGTACTCTCGAACACTCCTGCCCCTCTGTCTCAACTGTAAGAATCTGTCGACCCTAGCTCGCCGCAACTCTGGAGGCAGAAAATGGGCAAGAAAGGCCTCTGTAAACTCGGCCCCATACTTTTCCGGAGGAGAGCACCTCACTGCCCCTAGACAACTCCCAGGACTCGTACCAATTAGCCGCTACATCATGCAATCGGTATGAAGCCAGCTCGACAGACTCAGTCTCGGAAGCCTTAATCAACCGCAACGTACGCTGCATCTGCCGAATAAACTCCTGGGGATCCTCCGCGGCTTTGACCGAAGAACTCTGGAGGATTACAAGTCAGGAAATCACGGGCCCTCAAGCTATCATGTCGGTCCGCATGATCACCTCCTGCTCTATGCTCGTGAACGCCCCCGCCACCAATACGGTCGACACCGGACCGTATCTCGCATGGCCCTATCCTCCGCCCCTGGCTGAGGAGTTGGAGGCTCGGGTACTCGAACCTCGAGAGCTTGCGGTGGAGCCCCCGACCGCCGAGCCGCGGCTGCCCCAAGTCCCTCGATGCGGCGGTGTGCGAGCGGTCGGGGGGCACAACCTCGTGTGGCAGTGCTCGCACGGGCCCTAGTAACTCTCCTCGGCCTGGCCCCGGTCTCTCCGATGCCGGTCAACTTTCCCTTTCGGGCGGTGTCGCCTTTCTCGGAGGCATCTCTTCGAAAACATAACAATCCGTTAGAGAGGAGTCATCCCGATGATACGGCTTATCGCACGATCTAGGATCGTAAGGAAAGATAACATCCTAAATGTCCGTAGCCTCCGTTTACAGATGTGGTGCACAACACACCGATAAACAAGACTCTACTAGACACGGTCTGTAGACATTCCGAGGACGAACCGCTCTGATACAACTTTTATCACGACCCAACCCCATAGGCCGTGACTAGTGCCCGAGCTGGGCACCCAAACACATTCATTAACCAGAATCGTATACAGATAACTTATACATATACAAATATCAAACGCTGTCTCAAACGCCATCGCAAGCTCAAATATATATCACAGAAGCCGGCAAGGCTATTATATGGTGCAACTGTTATAGCCCGTATTTTGTACGTTTGGAAATCACAAAGTCGACGTGGAAAGTTAAGGGCAAGACCATTCCCAAAAATTATTTTAATGTACGAGTCGTTATGGATATTATTTACGACTATTATTAGTATGGAATTATTGTGAGAGGCTAAGGACGAAACGAGAAATTCGCAAAATGGGTCGTGGAAATAATACGGAAGACGAGGGTAAAATGGTCGTTTCATGAGGATTCAAGAGAGTTCTAAAAAGGGCCATATTGGCCATGTGATGGAAAAGAATGAAAAGGATGACTAAAATAGTCATCTTTACAAAGGATGAAAAATTCTAGAAAAAGAAAGAAAAATTCTAGCAAGGAATGAGTGGGGGTTAAGTGTAAATTAAAAGAAAACATAGGGACTAAGGTTGCCTAAGAAGAAGATTAGTCTTCTTTGACTAATTCAAAATTCAAGAAAAGAAAGGAATAATCTAGAGAAATAGAGAAAATTGGTGGAAGACTAAGTGGCATGTGACCACCATGTGCCTATGTTATATATATATATATGTTCATCTTCTCATTCAAGACACAAGAAAACAAAAAAAAAAAAAAAGAGAAGAAACTACATGGCCATTCGGCCAAGAGAGAAAGAAAAAGGGAAAAGAAAAAAAAAATTCCAAGCCTTCAACCTTGATTCAAAAATTATAATTCTCTCGTATTCCTACTAAGTTCAAGATTCTCTACGAAGTGGTATAATTATTTTGTCAAGAAAGGGACTTTGGTGGCAAGGAGAACTTGTTGGAAAAGGTAAGGATTTCATGTTTTCTTTCATGTTATAGAAGATTTGTGGATGCTAGAGTGAATAAAATTGAAGGAAAATCATGAAATTATGGTGTGTGCATGCATGGCCGTGTGGTGTGTGTGTGTGTGTGCTATGGCCGTGTAGTGCCCTATGTGGGGAAGATGTTATTGAATTTGTTTGGTATGCTAATTGTGTTGTTATGGTATTATGAAGTGAATGGAAGGTTAATGGTCCTTGTTGTCATGGAAAACATGTTGTAAGGTTGTTGTAGGAAAATATGCAACTTTGTAGTAGTTTATGTAAATATAAGAATGAAGTCATTAAGATGCGAAGCATGGTTGTTGTTAATGAAAATGGAAGACAAAAATGTGTTAAGAAGGCTTATATTGAAAATTGGAAGTTTTGGATGAATTATGGTTTGATGGAAATTTTGTATATTTTGTAGAATAATGAGAAATGTGTCGAATCGTATTTGAATGGCCGTGAATTAGTAGACAAATATGAAAACGTCGATATTGGATTGAAAGTGTGAAGTTAGAATGGAAGTTATTGTATTATGAAGAAAGAAATACTATTCATGCTAGAATGCGTTTTAATTCAATTGTTGATGTTGTTGATGTTATTGTTGTTGGTTTTCGAGTTGAATTCTCGGATTGTTGTTAATGGATGAATTGGGCGAGCCATATTCTCGGGATGGCGCATTTACGGGGAAGTGCTTTGCCGAAATTTTTGTAGATAAATGTGCATTCAAGATTGGATCCCTAAAAGCTCTAATCAATGTTTGGTGAACATGACCAAATTGTAGATTACGGCGGATTTGCAACTTGGATTTGGGGCGCGAAGGAGCGGAAAGAGGTATGTAAGGCTTCACTTTTCTTTCTTGGCATGTCTTAGATGTAATAGGTTTGGACACGGGCCTTGGGGACAATTCCTTTCCCGAAATCCGAGATTGAAAATAACTACTATTCATTCGGTAGAATTGAATTAGAACTTGCGTGAAATGTCGGAAAAACTTCCTAAACATCCAGAACTTACACAAATAAGACCCGATTACCCTGAGATCCTCACAAGTGACGCCATAAATTGTAGTATACGTAAATTCGATACGCCGCCTCATTTGACCCGAGGTGGGCCCATTGTTCGCGGATTTTCTTTATTGTACCATTTGACTTATCTTGAAGCAGAACCCGATGGAAACTTTTAATCCTTATTCCGTCATCAAATGACAAGTACTATAACCATGCTAACGAAGACATCTTTATGATGACTATGAGGACGCTAGATATGAAATGGCTATGACGCATATGTTAAGAATATGTACCTACCATTAATTTGACTATGAATATGTCATGCAATAACGCGGAGGATGTCTAGGAGAAAATGTTTACATGATAACTATGACCATGATGATTCTATGATTAAAGGTTCCAAGTCTATGATTCCAGTGACGAGATGAGAACGTTAAGCTATTTCTTGAATTCTCAACTCTACTCATGAATAATGTTTTCTTTAGAGATTCTAAGTATATGAAACGATGCCTTATGATCTGTTTTTATATTTTCTCATGATATTACTCTCCACTAATAGTCTCGCCTTATATTAATCATCCCTTCAAGGTGAGACAAGTGCCCTTAATTATTCTATAATATAATCGGAGGTTCCCGACCTTACGTCCTCCGATGGATACATGATTTTCTTGGGCTCTCTGCGTATGCTTATATAACCTATGGATATGAAAAATGTATATGTACATGGGGTGGGGGGTAGGGATACATGGAAAATGGGAAGGGAACTATGTTTCATTGCCACCTGGTCAGCTGGCTTATCATCCCGGACGCGGGATGCCCGGACGCGGGATTTATGGGCGAGCCGGAGTATTTCGGCCGCAATGTGGGCGAGCCGACAGTTGTTCGGTGCTATGATACACTATGACATGCTATGATACTATGATACACTACGACATGCTATGATACTATGATATACTATGACATGCTATGATACTATGATACACTACGACATGCTATGATACTATGATATACTATGACACGCTATGATACTATGATACACTATGATATCTCGTAACATGATATGACACAATTCTATTTTCTATGTCTATGAAAAGAAATGTTCTCTTTTTCTAAAAAGAAAAAAATAAGCATGTATGGTATCCGCCTCCGCAGGCATTCACATGTACGAGTTACCTCTCGATCTTATGATATGCTCTATATTTCCATACGATTGATATTCATATGTTCATTTCTTACTATGTTACTATTCACACTTACATACTCGGTACATTGCTCGTGCGACCCCTCTTCTTCGGGGCTGCGTTTCATGCCGTGCACACCCGGATGATCGACGCTATTATAGGCGATGTTCCCGGCGGAGTTGGCATCTCCATTTGCTCTGGAGGGTTGCCGGGTCAAGAGTCATATGCTATGATGTCATGTTCGAGTTAGAGACTTTGCAGACAGAGTCGTGGGTATAGAGTATCAGCTTTGTAGATGGCTTTGCCAGTCAATATGTTATTATGTTTTGTGTCACGGGCCCCATATGATGATAGTCTTTACTTATGAAAAAAATGGAGGGTATACCACGTATCTTATTCTTAATTGATTCACGAGCTTACATATGTAATAAGAGTCAGCGGGTTCGCTCGCTCCGAATATGGGGTCGGTGCCCATCACACCCCGGTAAAGTCGGGGTGTGACAAAGTGGTATCGAGCAGGTCGGTCTAAGGGATGTACGCAAAAGTCGTATCCGGTAGAGTCACATTTATAGGTGTGAAGCCGGCCACATTTATAAACGAGGAGGTCGCGGGGCATTTAGGAATTGTTGACCTTCTTTTTTCCGTCCCATGATCGTGCGATAGAGCCAAGTCCTTGGAAAATGGAATCTCTATACGGAGTTTTATATATGACGAAAGAAAGTGAGAAGCGATATGGAAAGTTACGGGGACGAGTGTTGATGTTCTGTACATTGCCAAGCCGAGGCTCGTACGGGCCGAGACGTGTCGTATACATATGTAAGTCCGGCAAGGTATTGTTAACATTTGTCGTGTGCAGATTTGAATAGTGGGAATATTAAAGGAGGCCCTACTAAAGTGGGTACGTCTAAGAGAAAGAAGCGCGGAAAGGAAATACGATAAACAGGCAATAAGTGAGATGCGACGTTTCAAGAAGGGCTATGGATTTGGCATGACGATGAAGGTGCGATCACTACCCCCGGGAATCTGGAGGCCCTGGACAAGAAGTAGTTATACACACGATTGTGTGGAAGGTGAACATTCGGAACCGAAAGGGCAAAATAGTAATTACAAAGAAAGGACGTGTTACGAAAATGTTTCAGAATCGGTAAGACTTCGACTTGCTCCAGAACACGTAATAAAGGTCATACGAGGAAGTGGACGCGATTATATCGACATTAAGGCACCAGATTTCACTAAAGTTTCGAGGTTAAGCGTGCTCAGGTGGGAGCAATTCTATGATGGGTGACCCCCTGGGAATGTGGACAAAAGGGTGACATAGATGGAAGATAAAAGAAAACTTAGGGTAAGAAGTTGCGGGATGTCGGGCATGGAGTTAGAAGAAAGATGAGAAACAAGGTATAAACGAAGGTTTTATAGAGAGATTGTTCGTATAAGGGCCCCTTAAAGCCGGGGAGACCATATTATATTAGGCCTAAAAGAAACCGCAACAACTGTCGAGTGTCGGAAAAAAGGAACCTATTAGCTTGGAAATCGAGTTCAAAATATGTCGGCGTGTCGTAAGAATACTTGGGAGAAAAGTAGAAATGAAGTAACAAGGAGTGTACCAAGCGATAGACGGAGGATAAAAAAGAGTAGTAAGTAGCCACACCACATTGGTAAGTATAGATTGTGTACCAAAGACATGGTTTCCGTTAAGGTACGGTGACGAGACAATAACGGGGAAAGAAAGGACTAGGAGAGGACAAGGATAATGAATTGGCATAGTGAAGTAGAAAAAAAAAACCTATGACATGGAGCAAGGACTCATGAAATGGTCAAGAAGTCCGATTATAAGGAAAATAAGGTAAAGGGCAACGAACGGGCATAAAGGAATGAGCGACTATAAAGGGAACCCTCCGAAGTATTATGACGCCCATAAGGTTAGTTGAACATTCGAGGGACGAATGTTCTAAGGGGGGAGGATGTTATAGCCCGTATTTTGTACGTTTGGAAATCTCAAAGTCGACGTGGAAAGTTAAGGGCAAGACCATTCCCAAAAATTATTTTAATGTACGAGTCGTTATGGATATTATTTACGACTATTATTAGTATGGAATTATTGTGAGAGGCTAAGGACGAAACGAGAAATTCGCAAAATGGGCCGTGGAAATAATACGGAAGACGAGGGGTAAAATGGTCGTTTCATGAGGATTCAAGAGAGTTCTAAAAAGGGGCCATATTGGCCATGTGATGGAAAAGAATGAAAAGGATGACTAAAATAGTCATCTTTACAAAGGATGAAAAATTCTAGAAAAAGAAAGAAAAATTCTAGCAAGGAATGAGTGGGGGGTTAAGTGTAATTAAAAGAAAACATAGGGACTAAAGGTTGCCTAAGAAGAAGATTAGTCTTCTTTGACTAATTCAAAATTCAAGAAAAGAAAGGAATAATCTAGAGAAATAGAGAAAATTGGTGGAAGACTAAGTGGCATGTGACCACCATGTGCCTATGTTATATATATATATATATATATGTTCATCTTCTCATTCAAGACACAAGAAAACAAAAAAAACAAAAAGAAAGAGGAGAAACTACATAGCCATTCGGCCAAGAGAGAAAGAAAAAGGGAAAAGAAAAAAAAAATTTCCAAGCCTTCAACCTTGATTCAAAAATTATAATTCTCTCGTATTCCTACTAAGTTCAAGATTCTCTACGAAGTGGTATAATTATTTTGTCAAGAAAGGGACTTTGGTGGCAAGGAGAACTTGTTGGAAAAGGTAAGGATTTCATGTTTTCTTTCATGTTATAGAAGATTTGTGGATGCTAGAGTGAATAAAATTGAAGGGAAATCATGAAATTATGGTGTGTGCATGCATGGCCGTGTGGTGTGTGTGTGTGTGTGCTATGGCCGTGTAGTGCCCTATGTGGGGAAGATGTTATTGAATTTGTTTGGTATGCTAATTGTGTTGTTATGGTATTATGAAGTGAATGGAAGGTTAATGGTCCTTGTTGTCATGGAAAACATGTTGTAAGGTTGTTGTAGGAAAATATGCAACTTTGTAGTAGTTTATGTAAATATAAGAATGAAGTCATTAAGATGCGAAGTATGGTTGTTGTTAATGAAAATGGAAGACAAAAATGTGTTAAGAAGGCTTATATTGAAAATTGGAAGTTTTGGATGAATTATGGTTTGATGGAAATTTTGTATATTTTGTAGAATAATGAGAAATGTGTCCGAATCGTATTTGAATGGCCGTGAATTAGTAGACAAATATGAAAACGTCGATATTGGATTGAAAGTGTGAAGTTAGAATGGAAGTTATTGTATTATGAAGAAAGAAATACTATTCATGCTAGAATGCGTTTTAATTCAATTGTTGATGTTGTTGATGTTATTGTTGTTGGTTTGGCCGAGTTGAATTCTCGGATTGTTGTTAATGGATGAATTGGGCCGAGCCATATTCTCGGGATGGCGCATTTACAGGGGAAGTGCTGCCGAAATTTTTGTAGATAAATGTGCATTCAAGATTGGATCCCTAAAAGCTCTAATCAATGTTTGGTGAACATGACCAAATTATAGATTCTGGCGGATTTGCAACTTGGATTTGGGGCAGCAGAAGGAGCGGAAAGAGGTATGTAAGGCTTCACTTTTCTTTCTCGGCATGTCTTAGATGTAATAGGTTTGGACACGGGCCTTGGGGACAATTCCTTTCCCAGAAATCCGAGATTGAAATTAACTACTATTCATTCAGTAGAATTGAATTAGAACTTGCGTGAAATGTCGGAAAAACTTCCTAAACATCCAGAACTTACACAAATAAGACCCGATTACCCTGAGATCCTCACAAGTGACGCCATAAATTGTAGTATACGTAAATTCGATACGCCGCCTCATTTGACCCGAGGTGGGCCCATTGTTCGCGGATTTTCTTTATTGTACCATTTGACTTATCTTGAAGCAGAACCCGATGGAAACTTTTAATCCTTATTCCGTCATCAAATGACAAGTACTATAACCATGCTAACGAAGACATCTTTATGATGACTATGAGGACGCTAGATATGAGGAAATGGCTATGACGCATATGTTAAGAATATGTACCTACCATGAATTTGACTATGAATATGTCATGCAATAACGCGGAGGATGTCTAGGAGAAAATGTTTACATGATAACTATGACCATGATGATTCTATGATTAAAGGTTCCAAGTCTATGATTCCAGTGACGAGATGAGAACGTTAAGCTATTTCTTGAATTCTCAACTCTACTCATGAATAATGTTTTCTTTAGAGATTCTAAGTATATGAAACGATGCCTTATGATCTGTTTTATATTTTCTCATGATATTACTCTCCACTAATAGTCTCGCCTTATATTAATCATCCCTTCAAGGTGAGACAAGTGCCTTAATTATTCTATAATATAATCGGAGGTTCCGACCTTACGTCACTTCGATGGATACATGATTTTCTTGGGCTCTCTGCATGCTTATATAACCTATGGATATGAAAAATGTATATGTACATGGGGTGGGGGGTAGGGATACATGGAAAATGGGAAGGGAACTATGTTTCATTGCCACACTGGTCGGTGACGCTTATCATCCCGGACGCGGGATGCCGGACGCGGGATTTATGGGCGAGCCGGAGTATTTCGGCGCAATGTGGGCGAGCCGACGCTGTTCGGTGCTATGATACACTATGACATGCTATGATACTATGATACACTACGACATGCTATGATACTATGATATACTATGACATGCTATGATACTATGATACACTACGACATGCTATGATACTATGATATACTATGACACGCTATGATACTATGATACACTATGATATGCTGTAACATGATATGACACAATTCTATTTTCTATGTCTATGAAAAGAAATGTTCTCTTTTTCTAAAAGAAAAAAAACAAGCATGTATGGTATCCGCCTCCGCAGGCATTCACGTGTACAAGTTACCTCTCGATCTTATGATATGCTCTATATATTTCCATACAGTTGATATTCATATGTTCATTTCTTACTATGTTACTATTCACACCTTACATACTCAGTACATTGCTCGTACTGACCCCCTCTTCTTCGGGGGCTGCGTTTCATGCCGCGTAGGTACACCCAGATGATCAGACGTTATTATAGGCGATGTTCCAGCGGAGTTGGCATCTCCATTTGCTCTGGAGGGTTGCCGGGTCAAGAGTCCTATGCTATGATGTCATGTTCGAGTTAGAGACTTTGCAGACAGAGTCGTGGGTATAGAGTATCAGCTTTGTAGATGGCTTTGCCGATCCAATATGTTATTATGTTTTGTGTCACGGGCCCCATATGATGATAGTCTTTACTTATGAAAAAAAAATGGAGAGTATACCACGTATCTTATTCATAATTGATTCACGAGTTTACATATGTAATAAGAGTCAGCGGGTTCGCTCGGCTCCGAATATGGGGTCGGGTGCCCATCACACCCTAGTAAAGTCGGGGTGTGACAGCAACGTCCCAAAATATGTACAAACGCAAGCCGACAAGGCTGTCACGGCGAATGGGACCGCCCAAAACATATACCATACGAACACAACCGAACGTAAATATTCACAACCCACATATATGTCCGCGGACCTCTAAACAGAACAACGTAAACATATGACGGGACGGGCCCCCGCCGTACCCCGAATAAACAAATACATATGCAACGGAAGAGTATATACCAAAATATAGGCTCCGAACGGGGTAGGGAGCACTTAACAAAGAATAGGTGTCCTAGGTGGCGGATCACCGAAACGGGCGTCGTACTGCGGGCGTAAACGTAGCCCTAGAAGAAGCGGGGTCGGTACGCACGAATATGTGCGAGTATGCAAAGCAAGAAATACGACAAAGAAGAATCATAATCGAAACGTAGTACGTAAAATAAGTATAATATCCAAAATACCAAAACGTTTACTTTTAAAACACAAATCATGCATAGGGCTCGGGGAATATGGTCGCCGCCCGTCATTGGCGCCATAACACAAGACGCAACACCGCAGTATTTCATATCTCCGTAACCCGACATATCTCCATAACACATCATAACGCCATAACACAGCATAACGCCAACACATATAGGGTCCCCGACCCTCTAGCGAGGGACTTGGTGAACCATAACACAGCATAACACCGGAATATAACATAGCGCGCACGACGACATAACCGGCCTGGGACTCGGTGAAAGATACAACAGGATGCACGAGCAGAGTCGTGAGTAACCATATGCATAAAAATCATTACTACAGACTCAATAAATAAGTAGACTAACCATACTCGGGGGTCGGGATGATAGCCATACTAAGTTCTTTTAAAGGTCATCAGAACTATACAAAGGAAAGTCGCGGGACCCACGGACGAGCGTCAACCCAATCCGAGCCCGCCTACGGAAGACATAGTCATTATACGCTATAGAACCTCCTACGAGCATATCGAGGCGATCCGGTTCTGTCTACGAAAGTTACGGCCATTATTAGACGTAGAATCCTTTAAAGACAAAATCTTTATGCAATATTTGAATCCAATCTTACCAAAGACATAGAGACCATAATATTACTACATTAAGAATGCCGACGTTAAGAGGTGAATAAGAATCGTAGACATGCTCGGATCGTAAAAGTGAAGTTTTCTCGAGGCTCGTGTCATAGCCTATTTACAACTAAGACATGCCAAAAGAAAGAAGGGTTAAGCTTTACATACCTCGTCCGCTCTCAAAGCTAATCCAAACCTACGTCTCGGACTCCCCAAGATCTACAACAACATCATCGATACCAAACATTAGCTATAGGCATTTAGGACTTCAATTCAAAACTAGCACTTAATTCTACAGAAATTTGGGCAGCATTTCCCCTGTACATTCAACAACCCCGAGAATTCAACTCGGCCAAATCTTCAACAACAATACCAACAACCATGTTTACAACATCAATAATCAATTCAAAACACATTCTAACATTAAATACTCTTTTCTACATAATTCAACAACATTCCATTATATTCAATTTAACCACATATAATCAAACTAACACCAATGCTCACACGTTCAACTACTAATCCGAAACCATTCAAGCGATATTCAAGAACACGTTAAACAATTCCCACAATACTTCAAACAACCCAACCAATGTACCACTTCACCCGAAACCACCCCCAAACCCGAGAACAACACAACAACACCTTCCTCTCTCCTAATTCATGAATTACACCAACAATCCACACTTTAACAATATCATTCTCATAAATATAAAACTACACTATAACCACGTTAACTCCCAAATCAGCCCACAACAATTACAACTTCAACTTGGATCATTAAACTCTCATTATCAACATGGAATCTATAACAACAACAACCAAAACACTAAACAAAATTAATTCATTCCTTGGCATACAAGAGAGACCATATTCGGCCACCACCTCAACATGCACACATCATTCATAACATATGAAAAACAAGATTAAACCTTACCTTTCCTTCTTAACTTCACAACTTGGATAGGGTTACAATTGATAAAAACAAGTGGTTTATTTGTTCCAACAAGAACTCCACGTTAACAAGGACCCTTCAATGGTTGGAATTGCAAGAAGAAAATAATTTTTTGATCAATATTTTTGGACCTCAAATTTTTCCACCATGGCCGAATGGTCTTCAACTTTTGTGCTCTCCAAGTTTCTTGAAATTTCTAAGGGTTGAAGATGAGAAATGTGACCAATTAGTCATCTTTTATTACATATAGTAACCATCCATGTGGCCCTTGGCCCACACCCATGTGGTCGGCCACATGCCCCTTTAGTTCATGAAATATCAACTTTCTAAAATTAACTTTTAACCCCAAATTTCCCTTAATATTTCATGCCAACAAAATCATAAGTAACTTATGTCTTAAAACAAGATCGTGGTTAAAAGTCTCGACTTCGTACCCCGGGATAGTCTTGTCCCTAACTTATCATGGTTAACCCGGATTGTCCCAACGTACAAAATACGGGATATAACAATGATAGCCTTGTTGGCTCATATAGTATGTCCAGCATATCCATATAGATGAGTCTTTCAGACTATTTAATACAGACACGTTTTCCTTATGAGTCTATTGAGTAACATATGATGGCCCTATTGGCCCACTTATGTTCATATTAATGTTACAGATGTACGTTAGATGGTACTTGACTAGTACGGTCAGGTGCCCATCATGGCCCTCCAGTTAGGTCGTGACAAAATTTGTATCAGAGTAGTTTTGTCCTATGGTTGTCTACAAGACGTGTCAAGTAGAGTGTAATTTATGGGTGTGTTGCGCGCAAGACATTTAGGGTGGTTTCCTTCCTTTCTATTCTAGATCGTGCGATAGAGCCGAGTTGTAGTATATAAGATTTCCAGTCCTAACCCTGATTATTTTTGTAGCTGTGAGATGGCTTCTACAGAAAAGAAGACTGAGGGTTCAAGGGCTTCCAGAGTAAGTCATTCTTATGATACAAACCCATCGAAGGATGTGCCTTCTATTGAGACCGATCCATCAGAAGTTATGTCCTCTATAAAGACAGACCCGCCTGAGATTCAGGAGGAATCAACTGGATAGGTAAGGGGTAGGCAAGTATTGGGATGATCATTCGAGTAATCCTAGACTAACAGCATCCGCAGAACAAGGGTCAAATTAGAACTGTGGTAAGTCTGGGAAGAACAATATAATTAGTACATTTGTAGAAGGTATGGGCGCCATGGAACATCCTATGGAAGGGCAACCACCAGAAGAACCTCCCCAACTACCATTGGATCGATTCGTACCGAATCAGAGTTCTCGAGTAGGGCCAAGGTAAGGATTTCTGTTGTTGGGGCTTCAGGATATGAGTGATTGTATAAGGAAGCAAAGTTTATCGTTAAATTGTTTTGGAATGTTACAGGTAAGTTATGTAATGTGAGCATTAATTGTAGTAGTAAATACAGATTCACTTGTTAATTGTCAAAGAAAGGAAAATAAGGGGAATATACGATTTGCGAGTACATAAACCTCTATGATGGGGATCGATTGAAACGGTTTAGAAGGGAAAGATGGAATTTTAGGGAAGGGTGTTCAGATATGATTTACGAGATGAGCTTTGTTATTTTGTAGTCTTTTAAAAAAAAATCAACCTTGTATGGTTGAGTTGTATACTATATGTGTTCCTATATGTGGCCTTGTAAGGCATGAAAAGTATTTTCTGGGCTGTGTGCAGGTTTGGGATTGTTATAATTATAGAGGAAACTCCACTAAAATTTCCCGAGACCTTAAGGGAAATTATGGAAACCTTTAAATAGGATTATTACTAGAAGAAAGAAAGGGGTCTAGTAGTGAAGTAATTATAGGTGAAGTTGGCTGTCAGTTGTGGAACATATAAGCATTACATCAGAAGGAGGGAAAAAGTGAGATAATATGGCAGATGAGAGAGGATAAGATATGTCACGCCCCGAACCTTGGCCTGGGCAAAACACGGCACTTTGTACCTTACTACATGTGACCGAGTGAACCACATGGCTTGCTGAATCATTATGAGGCATATCATAAGTGGAATATAACGTGAATGCATGATGAGCCTTTATAAAACCTAATAAGTCAATACTTAATAAAATACTTGTTTAAACATGAGTGCGAAAATAACATGAATGAGCCAAAGATGGCGGCTATATGACTCTGAATATCTGACATGACATAACTAACTAGTCTAGTCTATGAAACCTCTATCATGAGGCTGAAAGGAAAATTCATATTTGCTGGGACAAGGCCCCAATCATACCTTTAATGCATAACTATTGTAGGATAAATGACTAACTAAACCTCAAAGGAGATGGGGTTCACCAATTGGTTGATACGAGCGAATCCTACTGAGCAGATGCGTCATCCTGTAAATCCGTACCTGCACCATGAAATGTAGGCCCTCTGGCAATAAAAGGGACGTCAGCATATTGAATGTCTTTTGGTATGTAAAGCAATTGAATGAAATAGACATGGCACATGAAATAACATGGTAGGACTGAAACTGAAACTGAAGTCTGGTCAATAACATGAATACGTATAGATATAACATGAGTAAAAACATTATAAGCAGAGAGAGCATAAATATAACCGATAACATAGTTCTAGTACTTGCACCCTACCAGCAGAGCTCCCATACCTTACCAGGGATATGAGATATAAATATAACATGAAAGGATCCAACCATTATTAAGGAATCGTCCTAAACATGGGCGGAGCGATCCTCATCCTACGGTGGCTAACGTAGTTTCAGGCTGCTTGAAGCCTTCTCGATAATCAACGCAACTCCCAAAAACAT
Organism: Lycium ferocissimum; assembly: GCF_029784015.1. Lineage (NCBI taxonomy): Eukaryota > Viridiplantae > Streptophyta > Magnoliopsida > Solanales > Solanaceae > Lycium > Lycium ferocissimum. Next base: position 19,065 of record NW_026727003.1, read on the forward strand.
GAACATGGAAAATAGGTGGCACTTCAGCCCATGGTTTTCATAAATCATAACTTGCATGTACATGGATATCATTTCATAGTATTCTTGCACGAAAACGTGTAAAGCATGTAGAGTATTTTCTTGAAAATAAACATAATAAATTATTACTTGCATGTAAGAACCTATGTATTGCAATATATGAGTTTTCATGGATTACGAACAGATTCTCAATAATCATAGTGAAATATCAAGAACTCAATAATGGATTAATAATACTTCAATTCTTAGTGTAGCATGGTACATGGACCTAGGGTTATCATGAGCATGGTTAAAAATTCTAGTTTTTGTATAACTTCATACTTTATGGAAGAAGTGGCGTAGGGAAGAACAAAGATGTTCCCACATGTAGATAGTAACCCTACATACCTGATAATGCTCCAAACTCATAACAAAAATCTCAACTTGTAGAAGAATTCCAAAAGATTAAACCTTGAGCCTTGAGATGGGTTTTCTTGAAAACCCTAGGTTAAGAATAATGAACTCTTAGTTAGAAATCATGGATACATATTACAATTCACTTGGAACGATTGGAATAGGCTTACCTTATTGTTTTGGATTGTTGGGAGAAGAAAACCTTCCTGCTAGGGCTTGGAGAATGTGAAAAAGTGGAAAAGAACTGAACATGACGTACTTATACTTAACTGGGTCGGGAAATTATATTGTCAACTTATACAGTCTGTATAAACTTATGTGGTCCATATAACTTGGTCGTATTAGACAATGATTAAAATTCTAGAAACTTGAATTTTCGAAATGAGTTTCGCGGACTGAATATACGATCCGTATAATATTATACTATCGGTATAACATTATGCGGTCCGTATCGAAGTTTTTCACAAACTTAGCAGAAACTTATAATCTCCACCTGTGTTACACAGACTAGTTATACGGTCCGTATAATAATACACGATCTATATAACTGGTCATATAAATGGGATTTTGTTGAACTGAGACGAATTTATTTCCCACACTTCTCATCTGGCCTTCTAAGTCTCAAATCATGAACATAACCTAGTTTAAAGGTACGAGATGTTACAATATCTCCCCCTTGGGATCATTCATCTTCGAATGATAGGTCATGGTTAAGAATATGACTGGGCATGGCTTGAATACATGAATGTGAAAGAAATCGTGACATGAAACATGAGACATAATTAACATGACATAGTTACATGGAAACATGAATACTGAGACATGGAACATGAGCGTTGGCTACATGAGCGTAAAACATGAGACATGACATAACATGGACTATGGAAGGTTACCTTGGGTGTTCTCTGCTTACTCTTTAAACAACTATGGGTACTTGGATTTCATGCTTTCTTCAGCTTCCTATGTAGCCTCTTCAACTTTCTAACTCCTCCATAAAAATTTAACTGAGGCAACTTCCTTAGTTCTCAACTTGCGAACTTGACGATCAAGAATGGCTACGGGGATCTGGTCATAGATGAGGCTGTCCTTAACTGTTATAGTATTGTTACACCTCAAAAATTCCGGATGTGTTGCCTTATGGATAGGCTAGTATGAGCTTAGGATGATTATGAAATCCTTATGAGATTAAGGGAAGTATTGGATAGCTTAAGGTGCATACTATAAGTTTCGAGTCATACGAATATGTGAAGTTTAGTTTGTTGAAGGAAGTGAAGCGTAAGTCGTGTTCGGAAGGTCTCCGCTATATTTGAGCTAATATTTATTTAGGATTATCCTGAGGGGATGTTGTAGAGCCTATTGTATGGTTAATGAAGTGTTGCATAAGTGCCAAGAAGGTTCCACGAGGATTGGAAGTCAAACGAGAATAAAAATCAAAATTTTTCCAGTTGTACGGCCATTTGTACGGACTGTATATTTTATACAACTCGTATAATGGTCCGTAGGCTTGCTCTAGAGAAGGTTCTGGCCTGGTGTATTCTACGGCCTGATTATACGGACTGTATAAATTATACGGCCCGTATAATAATCGGGTCAAGTCAAAAAATTTATTTTATAAAATGGACGACCCTTGCTCATTTTCATTTCCCACATTCTTCCAAGCCCTCCAAAAACTCCAAAACCCTTCTCTAAGAATATTACACCCAAACTCAAGAGATTACAAAGATCAAATAGCAAGAATCAAGTTTTCATGTGTTAGAAGGTTTCCTAGGGTAGGTAGATTTCAAGAAAAACTTAGACATTGTGGCTAGGGTTTTTGTACAAGTTGATAGCTGCTCCAAAGCTTGTTTCTATGGGATAAAAAGGCTAGTTTCCATGCTTATTTCATGTAAATGAGAATGTTTGGTTGTAGCAAAACTTGGGTAGAAGAAGAAAGTAGAAAATGATGTCTAAATGTAGCATTTATGATGTTTATGAGTAATAATCTATATTGGGTCATGATTCTTAGTATTATATGGATATAATCATGTTATGGAAGGTAATAATGGTGATGAAGAAGTGTTATATGAAAATGTGCTAAAATGGGTGTGGAATTGTTGGTATAAGTTGAGCACACAGATAGATTTTAAAGGTTTAATGGAAATGTGATTGTTTGATTGTGATATTGTGGATGTTATTATGGATGTTGGGAGTTGTATTGTAGTGTAGTGGAAGTCGATGGAATAGGAAAAATGCTGCCCAATTTTCGTTAGATCATGAATTGTTCTAGTTTGGGTTTAAGAGTATCATTAAGGCTTAACCATAGCATGAATCCTTCTAAATGTAGATTATTCAAGCTTCAACTATGAACGTTAAATAGTTAAGAAGACGAAGAGGTATGTAAGGATAACCCTTCTTTCATTAAGGCATGGCTCCTTTGATATATATTCCTTCATGAGTCCCATAATGTCTTACAAGTGACTCTATCCCTAAGATTACTAAATCTCACGAGTCTCGATACTTTCGCGATCCTATTGCTTCCTTTTATATGATAGTTGATCCTCTAAGGATAAATGTAACGAAAACGATGATGGTAATAATGTTGATGACTCTTATGGACTCTTATGTATATGTGTCTAAGTATGTATGACTATTATGTAACACCGGGCTTATATGGCCGGGTATGATACCCATCGCGCGCGCACTATTGCAGTTAGGTACGGATAACACTGAGCCTTGGTAGGGCCAGGTATGTATAATCACCGAGCCTTGTTATAGTTGGGTATGTGAAACACCAAACCTCCATAGGCGGGTATGATATGGATACGAGCATGATATAAGTACGAATAGGAATACGAATATGTATATGTATGTATATATGCATGAGTAAGTATTAGAAATGGAAGGTTCCTACGAAAGACAAGTAAGTAGATATGATGAAGGCCACTAGAGGTACAAATGACTCTATTACCTCCTGATTCTCCCATCTTATGTTATTTCTTGTGCTGTTTATTATGCTTCTACTATGATGTTGACTATGCTTTACATACTCAGTACATTATTCGTACTGACGTCCTTTTGTTTGTGGACGCTGTGTCATGCCCGCAGGTGGACAGGAAAACAAGCTTGATCTATAGATTTCTTTTCAGGAACTACATAGAGGAGCTCCATTTCATCCGGAGCCACAACTTTTGGGTATTATTCTTTTGTGTGCATACATATGGGCATGGCGGGGTCCTGTCCCGCCTATACTATGTTATATACTCTTCTTAGAGGCTCGTAGACAGTTGTGTATGGTTAGATGTCTTATAGCCTTGTCAGCTCATATTTTGTGTATCATTTGATAGCCTCGTCGGCTTGTGTATATGGACATGGGCATTGTTATTGATGATGATATAATCATACGTTGCCCAATGGGATTAGCACTATTGATAGATGTAAATTATGAGTAAGCCATGTGGCTCACCTAGATGTGAATATGAGAGTACGTCAAGAGGTGCCTGGGTGGGTGTCACACTCCACCCTTGGTAAGGCGTGATTGGCACCCGGCACCTTACAGAAACCGAGCGAACCAACTTATAACTTACATCCTTCGTGTCTCAAGTGGAAATAATAAGATCAAGAGGCTAAATACAAGCATAATAGCATGCATAAGTATATGTACAATGGACCCATGATCTTTGACATAACAACCGACATAATACAACTAAGTTGTACACAGGAACTGTCTGCAAAGCCTCTATGAACATGACTGAAGTATATAAGTCGGGACAGGGCCCCCGACATACCCTCTTATCACAAAAAAAACATAAGCAACTCAGACTCGGCAATGCTCCAGGAAGAAGTGGAGCTCACGAATCAAAACTGGTACCTGAAGGCAACCTACAATGAAAGATCCTCGTCTTGTCTATCTATACCTGGGGGCATGAACGCAGCGTCCACAAGAAGGGACGTCAGTACGAACAATGTACTGGGTACGTAAGGCTTGAATAACAACATAATAGGAAATATAGAACATAACATGAAATAAAAATAACTTGTATATCTGATTTCCTCATAAGGCGGATACCATGCATGCTTAGCTTTCTTTGAAAAATATTTCTCATACATGCTTAGCCCGATCCACAAATAAATAATAGTGCTGCAGCACGTGCAGCCCGATCCATAAATATTTTATATTGCTGAGGAACGTGCAGCCCGATCCATATATCATATCATCATCTTGCATATATATTGTCGCGGAACGAACGGCCCGATCCAGTTATCCATATATCCCGCGTCCGGACGATATCCACCGATCGTGGATATGCGTATATAACGCCTCACCTTTCCCCTTACCCCATATGTACATATATATATATATATATATATATATATATATATATATATATATATATATATATATATATATCATATACATATATAACATAAGTAGCATGCATGAGAGCCCAAGTGAAAGTTATCGCTTTATCGGAGTGACGTAAGGTCGGTAGCCTCCGACTTTTATTATGGAACAATTATCATCGCTCTACCTCACCTTGAAGGAACAATGATTATAAGGTGAGATCAACAATAATGAGTGGAATCAAGAAAATCATGAAATAAGCTCAGTAATCTCATATTAGCATTAAAATCATAAGCTTTGGAATTTCTAGAATTAAAATCATTATCGTCATGTTCATCATAGAAAAAATATCGTCCTTAGTATCATAAAAAGCTTTTAAGAATCATGAAATTCTAACTTTTGGAAGTAAGAAGGTTATGGAAACACATATGGAATCATAATATAGGAATCATGCCTTTTGAAAGAAAGGGACTAGCCTTAACATACCTGTTCAACCTCCAATTATCCACACTTATTCGTCCGAATTCGTGAGTCTACATGTAAAAGGATTCACACAATCATTAGACTCATCGTAGTATATTTGTGCTAAGCTTTCAAGTCAAACTATTTTATATCCTGCCGAAAATCGGGCAGCACCTCCCTTGTTTAAATGCCAAGCCCGAAATCTCAGTTCGGCAACCAACAACAACAACAACAATAACATCATCAATAACATCATTTTTAACACCAATATATACCATAAAACAACCCACACGCTGTTTTCCAACTTCCATAACTAACCAACTTACTACACAATTATTTAACGACTTTATCTCCGTAAATAAGCCTTAAATAATACCAAAAGAGAAAGATTCATACCTTTTTTTTCTTGTTAAGACAGCAATACGCTCAATATCCACGCTAAAATCCACCGCAAAACAATACTAGAATCACAACCATGCATTACCCGGACCTAAACTACTACTCTGCTACTTGAAAATTACTCACTTTTTATTTCCCTCACTCTCTCTCATCAATTTCTAGAATTTTCTAGCAAAATATGATTACAACGGGGGTTTTTACCCTTTATATAAGGGTCAAATTCGGGTCGGGTCACTGTATCAGTACTATAGCACGCGTTTCTGCTCTATCAGCCGAACTTGTAACATCCATAATTCTCTACTCCGATATCCTATCGATGTTGGTTTGTTGCGTTGGAAACTATACTCGACGAACTTTATTTTAAGCTTTTGCTTCACTTCAAAACACTTCATATGCAAAGAGATATTCGTCCCTCAAGTTGGACCAAAATTTTCACACAAAACATTACCCATCATTTCTCCAAAGTCGTACTACTCCACTTCTTTCACTCATTTCCTTATAAAACCTTCCGACATACCTTATATACATCCTTCACTCATTAAATATACTTAATACTGCTTGCTCTTTATATTCCAAAGTGGTTTTACTTAACTATAACTCAACGTACTTATGTTTTAAATTTGATAAGTGTTCTTCGAAGATACGAGGTGTAATAGTGGGTTAGCACTGGGTGCCCGTCATGGCCCTCCGGTTGGGTCGTGACAAGTATCAGCAGGAACGACCAACGACGGGTCTCCTACAAACTTCCTCAACATAGATACATAAAATACTGGGTGAATAGTAGCCAACTCTTGGGGCAACTCAACTTCATAAGCTACTTGACCAACCTTTCGCAGAATTCTATAAGGTCTAATATATCTGGGATTGAGTTTTATTTTCTTTCCAAATCTCATAACACCCTTCATAGGCAAAACTTTAAGAAACAGCCAATCATTAGCTTGAAATTCTAAGTCCCTTCTGTGTAAGAATTCTGGTGACTCTGAGCCATTTTCAAATGCTCTTGAATCAACTTGACTTTCTTCATAGCCTGATAGACCGAATCTGGTCCTAACAACTCTGTTTCACCAACTTCGAACCAACCAATCGGTGATCTATATTTGCGCCCATACAAAGCTTCATACGGTGCCATTCCAATACTAGCATGGTAGCTGTTATTATAAGCAAACTCAATGAGAGGTAAGTAATCATCCCAATTACCTTTGAAATCTAGGACACATGCTCTCAACATTTCCTCAAGAGTCTAAATAGTACACTCATCCTGACCATCTGTCTACGGATGAAAAGTTGTGCTGAGGTTCACCTTGGTACCCAATCCTTTCTGAATGTATTTCTAGAATTTCATTGTGAACTGAGCACCACGATCTGAAATAATAGACACTGTGGTCCCATGCAATCCGACAATTTCATTAACATACAACTTGGCGTAATCTTCGTCAACTCATGGTCTTGACTAGCAAAAGTGCGCCGACTTAGTAAGCCGGTCAACAATCACCCCAATAGTGTCATGCCTCCTAGCTGAACGGGGTAGTCCTGATACAAAGCGCATATTGTTATATCCCGTATTTTGTACATTGGGACAATCCGAGTTAACTGCGATAAGTTAGGGACAAGACTAGTCCGGGATGCGAGGTTGAGATTTTTTACCTTCAATTTTATTTTAAGGCATAGCTGTTGTGTATGATTTTATTGTCATGGAGATGTTAAGGAGACATTGGAGTCAAATTCCATTTTTAGAAAGCATGCTATTTTTGGAAAGTGAATTATTATATGGAAAAAAAAATGGAGGACCGTCGTGGCCACCTTCGTGTGGGCCATGGCCATACGGATGGTTAATAGTTGGTATTTAGTAGATGACTTAGTCATCTTATTCTCATTCCAACACTTAGAATTTTCAAGAAAAACCAAGAAGCCTTAAGGAGCAAGAACAAGAGGCCATATTCGGCCATCTCCTCCAAAAATCAAGACCAAAAATATCCATCCAAAAATTATTTCTTCAAGCAAACTACTAATTGAAGGGTGCTTATTAACGTGGAAGTGTTGTTAGAAGCGATAGATTACCCTCTTTCATCCTTGGCCAACTTTAGGCAAGTTGAGAAGTTGAAGAAGAAAGGTGAGTTCTAATATTGTTTCATGTGTTATAGATGGTTTATGTGTGTTGTAGTATGTAGGAATGATGAAAATCATGAAATATCGATGTCTGTGGTGAGCCGTGTGGGCTATGTTTGGCCGAGTATGTGTCTTGTGTGTGGGAATGAAGAATTAATTTATTTAGCATGTTTTGGTTGTTGTATGGATTCCATAATGAAAATGATGGTTTAATGATTTGAATGGAAGTTGGAATCGTTTGTAGGTTCGCTGACAGTTGATAATGTAGTTTTAATATAGTTTTTGTATTATTGTGGTTAATGTTGTTAATGTGTGGAATGTTGGTATAGTTTGTGAATTTGGGAGAAAGAAATGTGTTGTTGATGTTCCTATGGAAAATTGGAAGGTTTCGGTAGCATTGCACATTGGTTGGGCTGTTGAATGTTGTGTGGATTGGTTTAAACATTCTTGAATCTCGTTGAATGATTTTGATCAAGATTTCTGAATATGTGTGCCTTGGTGTTGGTTTGATAGTATATGGTTAATTTGAACATAAATGGAATGTTGTTGAAATATGTAGAAAAGAGTTATTGACGTTAGAATGCCTTTTTTAAATTAATTGTTGATGTTGCTAGAATGGTTGTCGTTGGTATTGCTGGTTCAAGATTTAGCCGAGTTGAAATCTCCGGGATGTTGAATTTGTGGGAAATGTCGCTTAAATTTCTCAGAGATGAAATGTTAACTTGGAATTGGGTTTCTAAGCGCTTATGATCAATGCTCGGGTGCCAAATGATGTTATTGTAGATGTTGGAGAAGCCGAAACGTAAGTTTGGATTAACTTAGAAGTCGTGACGAGGTATGTGTTTTACCTTTTCTTTTCGTGGCATGTCTTAGTCGTAGCAGATTGTGATACGAGCTCGGTGACCGCCCCATCTTCAAGATCCGAGCTTAAAAGGACTCTTGTTCATCTCTTAATGTTGGCTCTCTTAATACAAATAATCATGATCCTTATGTTTTAATATGAGTTGATTTCAAATATTTCATAAAAAGACTTTTATTTCAAACGTTCCGCAACTACGAACGATCGTAACTTTCAAAGACGAGCTCGGATCGCTTCGAAAACGCCCTCGCGGGAGATTCCATAATGGATAAGGTCTCTAACTTTCATAAATGGACTCGGATTGGTTTGATACTCGTCCGTGGGCCCCGAGGTTTTCCTTTATGTAATGATAATGACTTTTGAAAGGATTTAGTGTAATGATCGCCTTAACCCTCGAGCGGCGATTACTTATTTCTCTATCGAGTTATAATGACGAGTATGCCCCTAAGTTCCATAAATTACTTCATATAGTTTAATATGTATTTATGAGCCCCAAAGTTCTATTTGATATGCCTTCGAACGACATTCGGAAGAAACCCGATTTGACCATCGCCTTGTTTTTAAATAATGGTTCATTTTGGACTAATCATGCCGAGTCTTTTGAAAATGTTTTAAACCGCATATAGTTTCTCACGACTCGCTCGTGCATTATGTTACTACATCCTTCACCGAGTCCCGAGCCGGTTATGGTCGGCGCACTTTGATAAATTCCCGAGTATGATGTGTTACGGCTCACCGAGCTCCCGTTAGAGGCCGGTTCCGTTTGTGTTATGCCGTGTTATTATGATGTGTTATGATGTGTGACGGGATACGGAGATATGACATCTTCCGGAGTATGATGTGGTATGGCGCCATCGACAAAGTGGGCGACCATCGTTCTAAGAGCCCTATGCATGATTTGTATTTTTATGAAAAGAGCATTTTGATATTTTGGATATTGCATTTACTTTTTGTACTTCGGTTTTGACTACGATCCCGATTACTATATTTCATGTTTTGCATACTCAAGACATATTCCGTACCGACCCCTTTCGTCGGGCTGCGTTTGCCGCGGCAGGCTGTGCATGCATTTTTGGATGATCCACCAAACTTAGGATTCGTTTCACTGACCGAGCGCTCCCTCATTCTCGGAGCCTCGCACTCGATCCAGCACCGTTATTATGCATATGTATATGTTTATTCACGGCACGGCGGGGCCCCGTCCCGTCATATGATTTATATGACTCTTAGAGGTCCGTAGACATATATGTGTGGGTACATGGGTATTCTCTCGTTCGGGCCGTGTCCGTGTGATTTGTGACTTGACGTCCCCCTATACTATGCCGGCCCCCAACGGCTTATATGTGATATTATCCGCCGTTATGATACCGATATGTATATCTGTATATTTGTGACAGCTTCGGGGCGACGTTCTACTTTTCTGTAAATATTTGTTATTTGTACACGGTATGAGCTATTTGTGCGCTATTTCGGATTAATGGGTGTGTACGGGTGCCCAGATCGGCACTAGTCGCGGCTCACGGGTTGGGTCGTGACAAAAGTGGTATCGAGCGGTTCGTTCTCGGATTGTCTACACGACCGTGTCCGGCGTGAGTCCCGTTTATGCTGTGAAGCCGGCCACACTTATAAACTGAGAGGCCGGGGCATTTAGGAATCGTTGACCCTTTTTCTCGTCTTAGATCGTGCGATAGAGCCAAGTCATAGGAAATTAAATTCCTCGTACTAACATTTGATTTCAAAGCAGTAAGACGACACTGGGACAGAAGGGGAAGCGATTGATGATACCTGAGGTTACAAAGACCAGCAGTAAGCAACGCACGAGAGGTATATGTCGAGTAAAGCATCAAAATGTAAAGTAAAAATTTTAGAAAGGAAAAGTAAAAGTAAAAGCGTAACAGTGTACCAAGATGGACATAATGATAAAATTCACCATTTTCATGCTATTTGCCGTATATCGGGAGCCTCGTCGTGTACATGGTATGATGTATATACATAAATATATTGGCCCCGTGAGGCATTGGTATTTCCGCGACAAGTTTTGAGATAGTAAGAAATATAGAGGGAACCCCCGCCGAAATTTTTCCGTAAAAAGAAAACAAGAATGAGGTATGGATTTGTGTAATATGCCTTGAAGTCGTGGTTAATAAGTAAAGACAAAAATTTGACTAAGTTGCAAGTACGGTTGACCTTGGAAAAAAAAATAGGTTAGCTACTGAATTGGCGGTAATGGTAATCAGGAGGTAAATAGGGATATGGTAAAGAGAATTTGGAAAGGGGCATGTGACGTTAAGAGGTGAGTTAGGAGAGATTGACAAATCTTGATAGAGTGTTATATTAAGGTACCAACCGAAGATAAGGTGGATAAATTATAACGAGATTATAGTTATGAATAATAGTATGATTGAGACAAGAGTAAAGGGGAGAAGAATAGTGATGGATATGAATGTATAGATAGGACAAGCTTTGGGATATTAGGGATAAAAGTGAATGAAGGAGCAAAAGTTAAGAAGTGTGACACGATAAGGTTGATTACGAACAGGATATTATGAATATAATAAGGATTGTCATGGAAATGAACCAAGCCTATCGAGGAGGCGACTAAGGGATATGACGTGATCCGTGACTAAAGAATGAAGGTGAGCTAGTGATCAAAAAAAGAGGAAGGAGGAATTAACAGTTCTTCTATGGGGAAGGTACGAATAGAAATTACATGGTAGATAGCGGAAATAATAACGAGTACAAAAAAAAAGGGGGGAAGATGGAAATAAAAGCGAAGTGAGATAACAAAAGAATAGGCGATAACGGGTGTAGCCGTGAACATGAGTAATATCATGATGTAAGAAGAAAGACCTGGACATAGAGAGACGAACAAACGAAATGTGGAGTGGTTAGAAAACGACCGCATGATAAGAACATGAGAGCAAATAGGCGTAATCGTAATATGATTTTGAAATTAAGAAAGGATTAGGTAGGAGCAATATTTCCGAAATGTAATGTAACGGTATTATAAAGCTCCTCGTGCGCGGGAAAAGAATGGACATACACGGGGAAATATGGTAAGGGAATACTAAGGAAAGCACCCAAACAGGCATAAGTAAATGAGTACGAATATGGAACGCAAGGAGAACACATGGTCATGATTCTAAAGGGGTAGTACGACGACGTAATGACATGACAAGACCATTGTTGAGACGGGTTTGGTATGTTCCAGTAAGTTGAAGTTTGTGTTGGGTACCCCGTAAAGGTAAAAAGGCATGAAGCATAAGGGTATACCGTGTACACGACTCCACCTCGAAATTAACGGGATCTTTAAGCGACAAAGATGGTAGGCTTAGGGAACGTATGATGCAATAGAATTTTATCAAGAGGGAGCGTATGGAAAATAAAGTTAAGGTAAAAATATTATTCCAAGAGAATTTTGGACACTTATTGTTGGAATATAAATGCCACCTAACTGAGAATTTGGAATGACTACGAGTATTAAATGATTATGGGGTCGACGTACGAGACCCTTTTTAATTCGGCGAGATGTGTGTTATGAGGGCGTTCGAAATCTGTCTCGTACATCAACTTACTCCAAATTATGTCAAGGTCACGTGCGTAGGTCAAGCGATCATACTAACGTTAGACCATCGAATTTCATCGTAGTCCCAAAGTTAAGCGTGCCGGGAGTGGGAGCAATTTTAGGATGGGTGACCCCCCGGGGAAGTTTCCTCGTTATATCCCGCATTTTGTACGTCGGAATATTTTAAGACAATCATGCGGGAAGTTAAGGACAAGACCATCTTCAAAAAATTATCTTAGTGCATATTATGAATATTATTTATGAATATTACGGGACGGAAATATTGAGAAAGGCTAGGGCAAGAAGAGAAATTGCAAATGGGCCGTGGAAATAATGCGGAAGGTCGTGACAAAATGGTAATATGGAGAAAAGTCGAGGGGTAAAACGGGAATTTCACATGAGTCTCTTGAATGTTCCAAAGGTCATATTGACCATGTGGAGAAAAAAAGATGACAAAATAAGTCATCTTTGCCATGGAAAATAAAGAAAATTCTAGAAAAATAAAAGGAAGGAAAAGAAAAGAAAAATCTAGAGAGGTGGCATGTGCCCTCACATGGCCATGAGAATATATATATAAAGATGAGGGAGTTCATCTTTTAATTGGAAGAGTGGGAGAAAGAAAGAAAGAAAAAGAAAAAAAAAGGAAGATGAAGAGAGAATATAGTAGTTTCGGCCAAGGCAAGAAAATTGAGGCCATGGAAATTGATCAAGGAAAAATTATTTCTCCTATATCCCTACCAATTCAAGGGTCCTCTTAACATGGTATAATTTTTTGGAGCAAGAAAACCATTGATACTTGCAAGTTCATGACTTTAACCAAGAGAGAAGTTGAATGGAAAAGGTAAGAACAACCTTTAAAATGTTATGAATGTTTGGTGTATGTATAGGTTGAAGAAATGGATGAAACATATGAAAATATGTGTGTATGTACGTTGGCCGAATACATGTATTGTGTTGGAGTGAAGTGATGAATTAATATCATTTAGTAATTTGATTGTTGAGTTGTGGATGTTAGTTGTAGCCGTGTATTTGTGTTGCATGGATTGGTCGTGCGATGTGTGGTGTTGCATGGAAAGAATGGATTGATCCTATGTAGAAAGTGTTGTTTGTTGTCGTAATTTATGAGAAGATGAGAATTCAAGAAAATATGTATGTAGTACATGTAGCATGTTGGTTGTTATTGAAATGCCAAGAAATAAGTGAAAAATTCATGGAGGCATTGTTATATCCCGTATTTTGCACGTTGGAATATTTTAAGTCGGATTGCGACAAGTTGTGGATAAGACTTTTAATTTCCGATTTTGTTTTTGTTTTAATGCACAAGTTGATTATTCATCTTTTCATTGGTATGGAGTGTTAAGAGTAAATTTGGAATAAGGAAAAGTTTGGGATGTTGAATAAGTTATACAGATTGTATGGAGTTTTGGACATATCCAAAGTATGCAAATAAAGAGATCGGTATATAAAAGTTTTAGGTCTCGAAATAATTTCCGCTGACGAACAAGGATTGAGCACAGAGTCGGCCGCGCGCATTGCTACAAGAGATCAAGTTGATTTAAAAATTTTCGCGATAAGGGGTTTAACCCTCATTTTCAGCCAAAAATCAGACCAAAAAAAATACCCCAAATATTCTAGACAATTTCAACCTTTCACCACTAACTTTTAGCCCGAAACTGTATAATTCTCAAATTCGATCCGACAACAGATAGTTGCGGCTTCAAATCGCGTATCGAGGCTTTGTGGCTTAAGTTCAAGGTGGAGGAGTAAATATATAGCATTATTATCGAGGCAAAGGTATGAATCTCTTTCTATTTTTGTTAATATTGGTTTATTTACTTTGCGAGAAGGAGCTCGTAAAATCATTATAAAATGGTTCTCGTGATGGAAATATGGGACAAACACCATATGGAATGTTTATGAAGTATTTTGAAATTGGAAATATTATGGTTAATGTTATGTTGGTTATGGGATGATTTGGAAGTTTGCGAATTTTATGTAATTTTTATACTTATGAGAATTGCCTTGTTAATGTGCGGATTAATGGTGCAAATTATGAATCTGGAAGGGAAGAATGTGTTTGGTGTTGTTCTCGGGTTTGGAGACAATTTGGGTGAGTTGGGATATGGTTTTGGTTGTTTGGAAAAATTGTGTGAATTATTTAAAGCGTTCTTGAATATTGCCCGTATGGTTTTGGATTAGTAATCGAATGTATAAACGTTGATGTTGGTTTGAATGTGAGTGAGGGAAGTAAGTATGTCGGAATATTATGAATGCTGTGAAGTTATGTAAAAAGAGCTACTAATGTTAGAAATGCATTTTGAATTGATTGTTGATGTTGTAGTTTGGTTGTTGGTATTGTTGAGTGATTTGGCCTAGTTGAATTCTCGGGGTTGTTGAATTTATAGGGGAAGTGCTGCCCAAATTTCTGTAGATAAAAGTGATGGCATGAAATTGAATTCCTAAGTGTGTATGGCTAATGTTTGGTATGGGTTGATGTTATTGTAGATTTTGAGCAGCCGAGATTTGAGTTTGGATTAGCCTAGGAAGCAAACCTGTATGTGAAGCTTTACCCTTCTTTTCTTTTGGCATGTCTTAGACGGGATTAAGGTATGACATGAATTGTGCCTCTGTAACCCATTCTTGGGTTTCTAGCATGTTTGTGATTCCTATTTGTTTTTGATGTTGGTATCCTTAGCACGCATGTGCTATGGTTCGTATGTTTTTGATATGATTGAGTTGAAATGTTGTGTAAACGATTCTTATTTGTTTCTTGGTATTCGTATCCTTAATGCGTGTCGAGTTAACATCCTTATGACTTTTGTATGATTAAATTTTCAAGGTTGCAAAAGAGTTTTGTTTTCAAAAGAGATTTGTTCTTAAACGCATTTCAACCACGAATCCAGCTCAGAATCCGCTGGCGAAGGGCTCGATCGCTTTTGATACTTTCAAATGACTTTATGACTTTAGGTAATGACTTTCAAATTTTCATATATGGTCTTGACGATTGGGTTCATTCATGGGTCCCGTCCTTCTATGTTGGTTCTAATAACCTATTTTCTAAAGAATCCAATCACATCATCTCCTAATTTCCGGAAATATGATTACTTATTTATCTCTGGCTGGCTTGAAATAAGGATTTTGTGCTTATGACTTTGATACGCGAATATGGTTTCTAAGTTCGCTTGATATATTCCAGTGGTTTTCGAAGGAAATCTGATTTTGACTACTGTTTTGGCTTACAAATAATGGTTCGCTTGATTAACCTATCAAGTCTTTGAAAATATTTTAACCGATTTGCTACTCACGCATTCTCGTTCGCGCTTTGTTGTTACATTTGCCGCTACCGGTTCCTGGCACAGGATGTATATGTGATATTACCGGGTTCCTGGTCAGCGGCACGCCAGATATGTGATATTACCGGGTTCCTGGCCTGCATGCAGATACGTGATATTCACCGGGTTCCTGGCCGTCATGTACGTATGTATGTACGTGTACGGTATACGCATGTGTGATATCGACCGGCCGGATACTTGACCGCCAGATGTGTGATATTGACCGGATACTTGACCGCTGCATGTGTGATATTGACTGGCCGATACTTGACCGCTGATGTGTGATATTGACCGCTGATACTTGACCGCTGCATGTATGGATATTGGCCGGATGTTTGACCGCGTATGTGTGATATTGGTCACTGGATGCTTGACTGCGCTGGTGTGTATATGTGGTATGTGATATATGATAACATGATGGTATGGTGATTGTTTACTCATGTTTCTAAGTCCCCTGACCATTTATCTTCATATGATATGGATATGCACTAATTAAGTTTTAAAAGTAAGTCATGGGTTCGTGATGACCGCGCTATTTTTCGCAGACAATTTACCGTTATGATTTCGTCAGATTTTTCGCTTTGCATACTAAGACATATTCCAGACTTCTTTTCTTCCCCCTTTGCTTTATGCCGCGTTTTGCGTCGCGCAGTACCTGCTGCATTTGCGCAGATGATGTTAGCGTTTAAGATGTTCCTACCGGATTGGCGAGCTCCATTTCTTCCGTGAGTCGCCGAGTCGAATCGCTTTGTATGGTATTCGGAGTTATGTTAGAGACTTTGCGTACGTGTCGTGTGTATGAGATGTCCGTTTGTAAAAGGCACAGTTGCCGATGTTTCATTACGCATTGTGTTATGAATTTCATGTGTTTACAAGATTTTATTTGATTTGAAAAAGACGGTCAGATGTTTGTTTTTCCGAAAAATTTTCCTTCGCATTTTGACACGTTCGTGGGCCCGCACGATTATGAGAATTATGAGAGTCTGCGGGTTCGCTCGGCCCTAAGTAAGGGTCGGGTGCCCATCATGCCCTATCGGAAGTTAGGGTGTGACAGGCATGTATAAAGTGTGTGGTGGCCGTATGGCCCTTGTTTGGTGTAGGAGAAAATAAATCAATTCTATTTGGTATTTTGATTGTTATGTTGTTGTTGGGTAATGTAAGGATGGATAAAGGTGCATGAAAACATGTAAGAAGTGACTATGGTCGAAATGGGTGTTTTGGTAAGTTAGTGTCAATTAATGTAATTCGACATCCTAGTTGTTGTCATTATGGATTACGTGCTGAATGAAGAATGTGGTTGAAGTCAATGAATATAGATGGTAATGAAATGTATGGTTGTTGTTAAATTTGAAGGTTTCGGGTGAAGTAGTATGCCGATTGGATTCGATGGAATAGTATGTGAATTGAATTGAATTGAATGTCAAGTGTTGCTAGAATAACTATTGGTATTGTTGATAATTTGGCCAAGCTGAATTTCGATTGTTGTTAATGGATGAATTGGGTCGAGCCATATTCTCGGACGGTATATTTATAGGGGAGATGCCGCCAAAACCCGGCGTGCATCATAAGTGAAGGAACTTGAGAAGTTACGACAAGTATATGTCAATGAATCTAATGGTTGCATCAACTCTTCGAATGTAGACTAAGCGGAACCAAGCTTGGATGAATAAGCATAGCTAGTAAGGCGCGGCGCAGGTATGTTAAGGCTAAGCCCTTTTCTTTCTACGGCATGAATCACATAATGAAATATTATAAATGCTCCCATAACGCCTTATTTTTCAAAGTTAGAATTTATGATTTCAAAACATGATTTCTTCTTAAAAGTTATAAATGTTTTCAAAAATATTCATTTTCTCCAAAAATCCAAGTTTTACGCTTTTGATAGTTTTCATGACTAAAACGACCACTATGATTTTAGGACGACAAGGATATGTTCTTACCATGGATACGACGATATGAAAATGTTAAGCTATTTTCGAATAATGACTATGTTAGTGGTTCCAAAGTGCATGATCGATATGACATGTTCTATGTTCTTTTAATGTTATTCTTCGTTGATAGTCTCACCTAAATAATCGCTCCTCCAAGGTGAGACATGACGATCCGGGTTATTCCATAGTATAATCGGAGGTTACCGACCTTACGTCACTCCGATAGAGTTATAGCTTTTCTTTGGGCTCCCGTCAGTATGCTATGACATGATACATGTATAAGTATACGTATATGTATATGTATATGGGGAAGACGTGGTGTGGTGCGCGCCATAGGCACCTACAATTCGATCTACTGAGATTGATATGATATCGTCCCGACGCGAGATGCTCCTGGGACGCGGGATAAGTGGTTAAATGATCGAGCCGACGCCTCGTAATATGGTATGTTCTATTTTCTTTATATATGAAAATCTAGATGTTTTCAAAGAAAGAATACGT